>NW_026018166.1:0-77920 GCF_020466585.1 Dendroctonus ponderosae | reverse complement strand
TGTTTCTTGAATTTGTTATTGCAAAGTGCATATTTGACTTATTTGTTTTTTAACATGTTAAAATTAAGAGATTGTTTTGGTTATTAGCTGCAATATTGCTAAATTATCATTTTCGTTTATGTTTGCGATTTACTTTGCTGACTTGTAAAATGTTCTCAACTTTCTACTCTATATGAGTTTTTTTGTTAGCTACATGAACTTACTATTTCTTAAACTAGTTAAACTCTAATTGCTTTCTGACTTAGGTTTTTGCGTCTGCAGATAATTCCTCAAATAGATAAGCTATTTAGCATTGACGTAAAACAAATTAACTTTAAAGTAAGCGAAGTTTGGAACGTTGAATGTAAATGTTCACCACATCGAAGGAAAGTTTGGCCACACTCTTGCGTGTGTCTCGCACTGAGTCGCAAATTGTTGAAAGTACGGCGGCATAAAGTTTAATCCAACTCTGGCAAACTCCCAGGGTCGAACTTTTGCAGACTCATTATAATAAGGATAATGTAAAATCTATACCGTCGTTTTATGCGAAACTTAAAAAAAATTCTTTGCTTGAAATCCGAAAGTTTTCCCAATGTTTATGGGTGTTACAAACAAGATCCGGATAGTTTGGTAAGTTGTGGGGAAGAAGAGTATTTAAAAGTTTATTTGAAAATGTACGTTTTTCGCCCCATAATTATATTTTCGTATACAATGCAATGTGACTAGAAGAATTATTTATTCAATGATGGTGGAGCTCATGCAGCAGATCATAATAGTTTAAAAGAAGTTCAATACCCCTTTTTAGTTTTTTGGTAACTTTTGATAAGGGAAAGTAGCTATAAGTTTCAATAAGTACCATATTTATGGGGATTATTTGTTGCATGTTGATTTAAAAAATACATTATTTGTTTGACGCTTGTACTGCAGTTGCTTATTCTGTTGATATTTTAATTTTTAAACGATGATTATCAGGAGATTTTTGCCAAAGTCCCCAACATTGCATGCGTTTTAATGTCATTGTCTTGGTTTTTTATCAGTCACCCTAAAATTGAATCTCAACGTATGAAGTTATATTTGAATAATTGGGTACTTGGAGATCATACGTTGAAATATTTTCAACCAATGAAATGTAAGGTTAGCCGATAAAATAGTGAAGACTCTGAGCTGTAATCCGATTATTAGTCAAGTAGAGCCCCTGATAAACTATTTTCCATTTTTCTCACTTGAATATCCAATTCTGCGAATTTCGGCTTTGTAATATCTAATATATGTGAAAGTTTCTCCCAACTTGGAGCTCACCAGATTTAATCGTTTGGGCGTAACCCGACTTAGGGCGATAAATTGAGCGGTCTATGCCTCTAACATCCGTGCAATATGTTGCACATTAGATGCCTAATTGATGACACTGCATGTTGGCCTAACCTGCTGAGTCTCTCTATTATCCAAAAGCCATTTTGGCATATTAATTGGGAATGGGAATAATGGATTATATTAAAACAATGGACCTACAAAGGCAGCATGGAAACTCGACTTTCAAATGAAATTATCTTTTTTGATGTTAAAGGCATCTTTTTAAGACTTTCCATACTTGCATCTAAAAAGGCACTTGCACTTTATGATTAAATTGTTCTCGTTTCGACCTTCTATATATTTAAAATATTTGCTCTCACTCTGGAAGGTGTTTACCTACGTATATTTACTTGCAAAGGACGGCGATAAAGCTCGCTGTAAAACGTAGAAGAATGTCAATACTTGCACATTTATTACGTTTTTTATCATATGTACTTAAACATTTATTATTACACTCAACTAATTATACTAGATGTTTTATTATATTCTTATTTTTTAAAAGAGTGCCCATTTACCATCTAGCAGTGGTATATTTACGACAATAGAAAACGGATGTCATTAAATTGATAAAAACGCCATATATTTTTTAAAGTTTTAGCGTCTTATAAGTGCGATAAACAGATGCTGTTACTCACCAGTGCTTATGCATAAACTAAAATGCGACAAATTGATATAAGCGGTTATTACTATTCGTTGGCGTCGTATAAAATTAGCAATATTCACTTGTTGTGCATTTGGTGCACCTTATAGAAAGCGATCTATCTCAAAAAACATTATCACACTTATCCATGGCATGCGATAACGCTTTTTATATATTTATGCATTTTTTGGGTGCACTAATTACGACAGTTTACATCTACATAATTATATTGATACTAATGTAGGGAGAGAAACATTTTGTTCATGCTTGAATGAAACACAACCTTCTTATTTCCTCGTCAATCTTCTTTTGGTCTTAAGTTAATTTTTTTTTATTTTGCGGAATGTTTTGATTAGCCTCCTGGTTCAGCTCGATTTCCGTATTTTCTACCGAATAATAACTACGGTCTTTCAAATTTTGCACATTGTCTCTATACGACTGTGCTTATTCGTCCTCATTAAGTTATTGAAGCATGCTGCTGTTTCAGACGTTCTGTACGTGTTTTTTTGCACATTGTTCCTGTTCGGCTTCAACCGAAGTTCAGTTCGAAGTATCTATCGAAATTTTACATTTTTTAAATATATTTATTCATCAACGCTGAACTTGCATTTGAAATGTTTTGTTTTCCACTAAAACTATATCATTGGCCCATCATACAGTATTTGTCTTCTTTCAACCCTTAAATGTTTGGAACATTTTTTGTAATCTCGCCAATGACTAAATTGTAATTTAATCAGGAATTGGTTGCAAATGTTTGCAGTTTATTCTGACTTGGATTTGGTTGGACAAATTGAATAAACAGGATGTAGAAGACTGAAATCAATGTTAAAATGTAGAATTTTTCCGATTGTTTTGTTTTTTTCGAATAAAGAGTCATGTTCCAGATGCTGGTATTTTGTAAGAGCACACTGACTGTGAGACAAAACAAGTGGTGTAACTCTGCCATAAACAACTTCAAAACTCCAATAAAATTTTAAAACATTTGTACTTACGTGAGCGAAAATGTTTCGGAAATGTTACACTGGGCTTTAATTTCTGCATCCAAATTAAGCCAATGTACAATCTTGCGACGTTTTATTCTAAATTGTGTTGGTCGATGTTGAAAAAGTGGAATAAATTATAACCAATTTAAACTGAGATAATTGACTTAAACATTTTTATCAGTGACTCTACATGGCGACTGAAATCAATAGACGACCGTAGTTTTTCAATATTTTAGACTCCTGATGCTTCTTGTATGAAATGTTCAGCTTCTTTGAATCTACTTTTTTGCAACTCAAAGAAGAAGCACGTTCTTAACTAGAGCTTAACAAGTTTCTTGGTATATTGCAAAGACACTAATTCCATTAATTGCAATTGAAAATTTTGTACAATTTATCCATCAAATAGACACATGGCCCATCGTAAACAAAACACTCGGTATTCAAAAATTACAATTGCGTTCGTTTTTTGGCTTCACTTCTATGAACATACCAAGGATTGCTTAATTTGAAGCTTTGATTGTAATATTTTCAGTAACAGCTATACAGACTGATTGTGCTGTTTGTGATATCAATTGTTACTTAATTCGGAAAACTTTTCACTTCTATTATACTTTTCACAGCTGACTAAAACGCCAACTTTCTAATAGTCAAGGAGCAGCTTAAAGCATTAACCGTAAAATGGAATCCGCAACTTGCAACGCAAACAAAGGTGATAAACGAGGCATATTTCAAGTAAATCTCATTTATATTAGGAGCTGGAACAGTTTAAAGTTGTTTAGACTCTGTATTCAAGCTTAACTATCGAAATCTTGCTCAGAAGAAATAGTTGGAGCTTTCAACTGGGATAACAATAGGCATTAACGAACAACTTTCGAAATTATAACTAGTGGAGTAACGGGAAGTTTTTGAACTGAAGATTTACGCATTCAAGCTGGGGTAGCGTCTTTTATTACTGTTTTTATGTTATTTGCGTATTTTATTCTCAATTTGACCGTACCAGCAAGTAGCTAGTTTTTATTCCAAAAACATAAATTGAGTAAATAAAAAAAGGAATTTTCCTATTTACACACGACTAGCCATTCCGCAAGACGAATTTCTAAGAATGTCGGTCCCCTGGCAATTCATATCAATTTAAAACTTCTCCGGGGTAAATGCGGGATTTTTATAAAGGACCGAGTCTCCCAAGAATATCACCGAGAAGTCAAACTCGAGTTTTGTTAAATTTCGGGAATAAAATTGCCGATTTCTGCTGAGTAGCTTATTTGGTCCTCGAGATTTAATTACGCTTATTGAATTTGCAAGCCGCAATCGAAATATCTGATTTACTCCAATATTTATGATAGTTATTATCATTTTAGTAACTTTAAAAGAATTATATTTATTTAGGCATTAGTTTTATTTTTAATTGCCCCGTTTTAACTACGTGATGCACCAATTTGCCGTTTCTAGTTGCGTTTCGACTTGTTTCCAATCGCGAAATGTCCATGTGTTGCTGCATCTTTTCAGTGCACATGTGAAAAGCATCAATTCTCAATTATTTTTTCAGTATAGAACTCGGGAAAACTGTCGATGCTTGAGGCTGTTGAAAACATTCCCGTACATCGAACGATGAGATCTTGGCCTTTGTAGTGTATTTCTTTCTTTCTCTACAGATTAAATTGCTTTTTTCATGATATGTTTGTTTTTTGTAATTTTTAAATTTTTTATTAATATGGAAACAAGGTAGCTTAATTATATTTTTTATGTTCTTCTTCAGTTAAGCTTTCAGCAGTATAAGATAAGATGCTAGATATGTGCTAGAAAAAATAAAAGCTTCCTTTGAAACACTGAAATAGTACTCTCAGCTAAGTAAACTTTCGGCTTTTACCGTCACTCCCAATTCCCAGAAATAATATAAAGACAGTAAACGAGGATTTAAGCACGAGATGTAAACATAGACAGGAAACAGAAATATAGACACGAAGAGCATTGTTTATCACTTTCTTTCGCACAACATCAAAATCGAAAATAAACACAACCATTTATTGTTAGCTGATAAAGAGCAACGGCCTCACCGAGAACAAACGGCTTTCAAAGATTTATTTCTGAGGATAAGCAGACTGGGTTTTCAGGAGTGATTTAGGGCAACACAATGGCGGATTTAATGGATTTTTCTTTGCAATTTAAATTTTGGATTGATCCATTATATTTATTGCGATACTGACATATTGAATAACTCGTCTTAATCACAATTTTTACAAGGTATTTTTTTGTTGAATAATCCAAGATTCAACTGCTGGTATTGTCGGGTCGCATAGTTATTTTTAAGTTACATACAATAGTTTCATGTTGAATAATACCGTTCCAATATAATTGTTGGGCTGAACTAATTAGTGGAGCACAAGTCAACATGTTAAATGCAAACGTTGAACATATTATCACATACAGAAAAATATGTCCACTAGGCTTTGTTATTTTAATTTTGAAGCGTTTTTATATTCGTTTGCTCCTACTTTAACTTAGTCAACTTGTTTAGATATTTTTGTTATCCACTTTGGCATTCGAGAATGTGATAAATTTATTTTAATTGCAATCGCTGTATAAATCGCAATGAGTTGAATTTTACAAGTTTTGGTGGTAAATTCTATAAGTAAAATTTACCATGTGATCATAATTTGTAATTACATTTTTGACTTCCTGATTTTGTTTTTAATTCTGTTTTTCAGATTATATTAAATAACTTGACGCATATGTTTTGATGGTTATTTAATCTTAAAAAGTTGGCTCGAATTGTCAGAAATATTTATGAAACGTTTGAATAACAATACAATTTCCACAATTCCCAATTGACAATGGTTTTTATTGTAAGACAAATTGCTTTTGTTTTTGTGTAAACTTTGCAAATTCGAAGTTGTGTTTTCCACTATGTATTTAATGCCAATTTGATTATTGCTAACTATTTTATGTATTTAATTGAAGGGACACTTTTAAATTTTGCTATCAATGAATCATTGAAATGTTTACTGTACTTTTACAATCGAGGATTTTTCTAACATTATCTGACGATTCTTATTCTTCATTTTCAGGTAATAAGGATGCAAATGAGAAAGTGCTGCTTTCGCAAGAGAGACATTGTAAAAAGGTATTCATGTTTCCCATTTCATTACTTTTCCATGTTTGCAAATCTTTGAACAAACATTTAACTTTATGTATCGTGTGTATGTTTGACTGTTCCTAAAGTAAATTCGCTAATGGATTTTGAGCGATGTCGGCTTAGATATTATCAAGATTCTACTTTTCTGATATCAGCCGGAAGCTTTTCAATTAACTTCAAGTTTTGGTAAAACTCACTAACGGAAATTGCAATTCAAGAAAGAGCCAATGACTCATCTATTACTCAATTTATAATACAGTCTTTTTACAGAAACTATTGTATGTTCTCTATTTTTTAACTCAACGTTCTTATTATTACTTTTAACAAGTTGTTAGGTACCTCTCCTACAAAACTCACTGATTTATTGTTAATTTAAATGATTTGCTTAAAACTTTCAAATAGTCCTTCGTCTCAATCATATTTTATTTCGTAGATTTGTTAGTTTTAGTCTTCTATATCTATTTTATCTGTTTGCTTGTACCTGTTGCTTTGCAGCTTTTGCAACTCGTTCTTTTTCTTAATTTTTTCTTGGTTGATTAGAACGCATAATTGAAGCGAAAATTTGTCAAAAGTAGCCATCAATAATTTATTTATTCAAAGCTGAGCAGGATTTGCACATGTACCTATTATTTAAGAAACATATTTTTGGTCTAATGCAATCCTTATAATGGATGCTGATCAAATATAACAACTAATATAATTCCAAACGCAGTTTTCGTAAGCTATTTTCGTAATTATTCGATCAATTTTTATAGAATTTTTTACATTTTTACATTGCGATATCTTTACAATAGTTTTAGTATGATCCCAGCAATTCTTAACAGCCTTTTAGAAACGGATTGTTTTTTAAAGTCTAATTTAAATGGAAAATCACACTTTGCCTATGCAGGAAACATTTATAAAACTATGTCAAACCCAATGTAAAAATCAAAATGAATAACTTAATATAAAACAGAACAATTAAACATAATATTATGCTAAATTAACGGTGGTGCTTTAATTATTGTTTTGGGCCCACTTTTGAAGTTTCAAGTTGGAAATATTTGAGTCTAAATGAAAACTCGTTAGATATAAGAAACCGATAGAAGCTGTAGATCACAGTACAATTTATTAATCGCGTTTTAATTTAATCTTATGGAATCGCATAATTTATATAAATATGTAATCAAAAGGAAATGTTTGATTAGGATAATTAAATCATCTGAACAAATCGCTGAACATTCGAATCTGTGATTCCCTTTACACAAGGTAGCCGAGAAGAAACAAGTAGTGTTTATAGCTGTAATAAAATAACCCCGAGCGACCTTAATCCCTTTCCGATCTAAATTCACTAACGGTTTACTTATTTGAATTACAGTTCGGTAGATTTCCCGGGTCGTTATGGCCGATTATCGGCTACTTTTCCAAATTTAATCGGCCATATCTAGTCGAAGCACCGATAAATTGAGGCCCTGGGACGGGTGTAATAGAGGTAGATCAGTGGATTCTTTATGGAGCCAAAAGGTGAAGATGGCTGTTAAATTTGATTTAGTCTGGCATTATCGGAATTTATGGATAGTTGCTTTGCATAACGGTGGATTTACATGAATTAAATGCAAAGTTTTGTAAAGCACCTACATTAGTTTTGCTTGTCGTGATTAATCTTATTGACCATTTCCGATAGTTCGTGGTATATTTGTCAATTGGGCAGATAAGTTTCAAATGAGTTGGTTATCATACAATTTATTACATTGAAAAGCTACTAAGATTGAGCTTGGAGCTCTTGAGCTTTGGTAATTTAGTTTTATGTCAGCAAAAATAGATCAACTTTCAACTAACATTGTTTGCTCTGTCTTCTTCTATTATTATTTGTTTATTTTAATAATTTAATTGCTGTTTGCTTCTCTTGTTCTTTTCATGTCTTTAAATAGGGATCCCTAAAATTATCTCCTGCAGTATAAATCGGTGTTCTTTGTCTACATATTGATATAACACTTTTATAGAAAAAAATATTATGACTTTTATTGGATTTATTTTCAACGGTCGATTAAAACTAATTCAAACCGTTACAGACATATCTTTCACTAGACGTTTTTTCATGCAGTTCTGGTTGCGTTGGAATAACTTCTTATATTCAGATTTCAACAGTATTATGCTCTAAATAAAAAAAAAATGGTTTTAGATAGTTTTTTTTCTAGTTTTGGTTGCAATTTCGGTGCTAATATCAGGGAGCGCTTAAGAAATTATCGTTAATTTTCATGAAAAATTTTAGATAATTCTGTCTACTTATTCAATAAATAACATTTACATTTACTGCGGAACCCATAAATAACATTTATTAATGGTAATAAATAATGTATATGAGATTTATTGGATAAGTCGATTTATATCCATTGTAATTTTTGGAATAATTTAACTTCCCTTATGGAATCATTAGATTACACGAGTGAACTATTTGGAAGTGAACTAAACATGCTGAAAAATTACCGGTGGTTTACATGAATGCTTGCAGCTCTGAATGTTATGTATTTTACATTCAATTAATCATCATAGCAATTAAATTTGTATCTAGTTGATTTTTATTATGCTGGCATTTTCTGATATCGAGCAAAAATAGCGACAAAACTGCTGAAGAAAATTTGCTGTTAAAAAATCTGTAAATGCATTTAAAAGCCATATTACTTAGTCCTGTTCACGCCAGGCTTTATTATACAGGGTAACGTCCCATACAACCTACTTGAGAATATAACGGCTTAAAGCGTGAGCCCTTCCAAACTGTAATAATGTTTGAGTAAGCCAATTAATTGCAATGGCTCTCAGGTCAAAATCTGTTTGCGATGCTCCAGCTTCTAGTAGGATTTTTGGACAACACATTTCTTAATTGAATTAATTTATTTCCTTTTCTTTTCAACTCAATTACTTGAAGTTGAATTAAGTCCAAATATGATTGTGCCTGGGAACGAATACATTTCAATGACACAATTCCACCACTGAAAGTTCCACCTCAGTTGGCGACAAAAGTTTTCCACTTAGCGAATGCATTTTCATGTGCTCAGTGCAATGCTTCATTTGCTTCTAAGTGATTGGGCTGGTTCATCATTCGCTTACTTATCAACGTATTTCGCATATAGTTAATGGTGGTATATTGTAGTCGTAATTTAAATTAAAATTGTAGGAGTTTAGCAAATTTGTTTGAGCCAGTTATTTGTTATTTGAAACAAATCATCAGAAATCTATACAAAGTGTTTCAAGGAAGTTTCATAAATTGTTTCTTTAACGAATTCGGTAACGTGCAGGGAAGCGCGTCATTGGCAGAAATTAACATTATTTTTTTGAAAAACATGCGTCTTCCCCAACTGTTGATCTCTGGAAAATTTCAGTATAATAGCTCTATGCGTTTTGAAGAAATTTACTACATATTTTGTATTTTCTAATAAAATTTAATAGTAAATAATACCCTGTACATCCAAGCATTCTTGGGCTATCGTTTATAAAGCAATCCAGGGTTTTTTCTAACTATTCAGTTAATTCTGATTGGTTTTATCTAACGGTGAAAGTTAAACTATGCTTAATAAAGCAATGCCTTTCGCAGTTGCGTTTTAATGAAAACCCAGGAAATTGAATTTTAAAATTATGTATTTTGCACTGTGAGCGTTGATCTAGAATTGCAAAACATAAACATTTATTGATCAGTTGTATTGCCTTTTTTCTACTCAATGCCTAGTAAATGGTTTTATTTTTTCGATTGCGACTTTTTAACAATTTGTATCGATATTGGAAAATCGAATAAAATGCCTGTAAAGTAAAAGTAAAAACAAATTCTGAAAAAAATTAAAAAAAAAAATCGAAAACGAAAAAAAATGCTTGACATTTCCGTTCGATATTCAAATCATTCATTGAACTTGACGAAGCAAGAGAGCTCGGTTTTTTTAAACGTTAAACGGTTTACACCATTTTACATTATTTTACACAATTTTAGACAATTTTAAACTCATTTAATCTGTTCGTGCTGTTATTTTATTTTAACTTATGGAGTTGATGATGCTCACAATGGTGTCAATTGTGCATTGACTGACGAGTGAGTTATTTTCCATATACTTTGTATCACCTATTAGTACACTAAGCGTTTTATTTTCTGTAATGTAGAGGATTAGAGGACTGAATAAGGCGAAAGCGCTAGGCTGAATGTACCTACCTTTGAAGGCTTAAAAATGACCGTTAATTACACACTTCAATACGAAAAAGACCCATTATTTGATAGAAGTAAAAAGAAGACCGAGGTATAATTGATTTTGTATAATTTAAAGAAACTCGTGACGTTGATTTGCGTTTTGTCGGATTTTTTGTAACAAAATCTCACGGGTGCAATCCCAGAGTAAAAACAAACGAGGGAGACAGCATTCAAATCGAGCTAGAATTTTACGAAAGAATGTCCCCAAAATGGGTTATTATTTTGGCACGGAATGCTGGTCGATGATTCTAAACTAGAAGGTTTAGAGGTTGTCAGAAAGTTAATTTAAATGTGAAAAAACAATTGCAACCATGTATAAATGTAATCTGAAAAAAATCTAAAATTTATGAACCATTATTGCTCAGTTTAACAAAACTCAAATGAAGTTTTATAAAACCAAAATGACTTTCTGATATTCTGGAGAATAGCATCTATCGAATTTTTAAGCTTTTAATCAAATACAAAAAATACATTTCCTCTCACAAAACGAAATCGAACAGGATAAGATCGGGAGACTCCGAGGGCCATTCATTGCTTCTCTTCTTTAAATTGATTCCGTTGGATAATTGTAAAAATGGGGCGGTACTTCCAGCTGTTGAAATTTCAGTAAATTTTGGCTCAGGTGTAATTAGCCAATCTCGTCCTCTTGAGTCGGTAGCTGATCAATTCTCAATCTTACAATATAATTTTTTTAAAACGCGTTTGATCCGAGTTACCATTAATCAAAACGTCCTATAATGCATCTTCAATGATTCCGGCCCACACATTCAGTTTTTGTTTAAAAGTATAAATATGGATCATCATCGTATAATTCCTGCTGAATTCGTATTTTATACGCTTGCATTTCTGTATAAATTTAAAACGTATTGAACTAATAGGGGTTAATGTGTTAAGCTGTGAATCTATGGTAGACATGACTTTCAATTTTGCCTCTCCTGGCATACTTTTACACAAGATTAGATCATTAGCAGATACGAACGTTAGAAAGAAAATTTTTGGAAGGACCTGTTTTTGTAAATTAAATGCGAACATTCAGTTTACAGTACGATTAAAAAAAAACTATTTATTTATATTAAAAATTATAAAAGCTGTACTTTTCACTTCTAACCTTATATTTCTTAGCTTTGTTAACAAGCTAAGCTGTTATCTTTTAAATTACAGTGTTATGCTATTAATTTTTTAACTACCAAGTTTTCATATCATACTTTTTGGTTCATCTTGTACAAGCAAAATTATTTTTAGGTCACAGTACCACAGTTTTGTATCAGCAGCAGAAATTCGAARCTGTAGTAATTTTTGAGTTTTCAAAAGCTAAGTTGAGGGTAATTGTTTATGTTTTTTATTTTATATTGTAGRACATAAATATTGTGATTGTTKTTAGTTTGAACTCACATCTCTTGTCTTCATGCCAAACTATGGGGATAGAGTTCAATCAATACTTAATGTAAATATATTTTATTGAATGKCTTGGGTCAATATTCTACACCACGAATAATAAGCTCGCCCATCAATTAAATTATTACAATCTTTCGATTTACTGAAATTCCATAAAGCTAATTTATTAACTTTGGAATGTATTTGGTAAATAATTCGATTTGAATATTTTTCTTTGTAAAATGAATACAAATTTTTCATTACGCCATGTTTAAATTGTGCATATATTTGGATTTATTCCCATATGCGAAAAATGTAATTTTGACAAATTAATATTTGCAAATATTTGAATATGTAACATGTTTAATGGAAATTGAAATGCTGAAATATGTATGTTTTATAAAACTGCCGCCTAAAGTTTGCAGCATTAAAATTAACACGACATATTTCATATAATTTATAGCGTGGGATTAATAATAATGTGCATTTTATTTTTCTGAAATTTTAAACACAATAACTTTACTAACTTTATTTAAAGTCTTTAAAAATTCTCAACGCTTAATTAACATTTCTGCTGAAAGCTCAAGCAGCTTGACGTTAAGCCTTTCAGTGACCCTATAAAATAATTATAATCCGTATAATGTTGTTGGTATAAACACAAGGAAGTGAACTATAATTCACTTAAATCAGATTGAAACTTTAACGAGTCTAACGGCAAACCCCTTGCAGCGCCAGCATTATTTGATTAAGTCAATCGGTGGATATTAATATTGTGTTGCAAAGTTTCTAATTAAAAATGGATACATCCTTGTCTATATCATATTGAACTCGTAACGTTCAGCCACTCMTTATGCAAACTCAAAGTCGTATAGCTCAACTTTTGAAATTATCCAACATTAACTGGTTTARTTAATATACGGCGCAAMCAAGTAGGTTGGAACAAACTTWACAGAGTGGCTCAAAAAACACATACCCTCAAAGTWGTTCACAATTCGCTCCAGATTTTAAACATTAAACGAAAAGTGGGTGCCTGTGAAAAACATTCAAAATTGACGTAGGAATGGTTGTAAGTTGCTGTTGAGTTATTATTTTGTATACCTATGCGAAAAACCGTAGCAGATATAGAAAATAGATGTGTTCCAGGATTTTGWTGTCAACAGTAAACCATTGAACTTTTACTGAACTTTTTTGACAACATTGTAAAACATAAATTTACTGGTGTGGAAAATTGCATATTTTTCTCAAAAATGAACTTGTTTTGGAAGGAACTGTAAAAAAGTATCCCTTTTTTGTAAATTTTATAGTTTTTTCGGCTTCTGAATGTTTATTAGTAAACATTTTTTTAGCTGGCACATAAATTTCAATCATTGACTCAAATATTAGCAGAAATAATTCTAACTTTAAAAATAATCGATGAACAAACACAAAATATTTGATGACAAATATTTTTAAAAGCTGCGCCCCGATTACAGCCCTGCAGCTTTGTTATTTTTAAGGTTTCGGAAAACTACTATTTATGTGAACTTTCCTCGTGCATAATCTCAGGCTATTTTTTTTGGGTGCATTTCCACTATATTGCTGTATATTCAAAAAAAAAATGCGTATCAATAAATATTTTAATAGGCAAGTAGATTACTTCGTTTGGAATACGAAATGAGTCGATTTTMTAGAAAAGTAAAAATTAATTAATTTTGYAAATGACTCAATATGCGGTTCTTATTGGCASGAAGAGAGCGAGCGAATGAGCTCATAATCTGAACCTTTTCGAGCCCAGATCGTAGCRAATTTCGAGATATTTTAAACTTCACCATCTCATTATGCCCAAATTGCTTTTCAAGTGCCTGAGATATGTATATGGGGGAATTTGTTGRGTCAAAAGRAGTCATGACATGGGAAAGTGCGATTTACATGTATTTTAATAGTTAGGTATAGATTTTGCGGAATTGTTGCGTTCCAGAATTGTAATTGCCCAAGTGATAACTGTAACAACGATTTAAGAAACTCACTGCGTTTTTCAATCTGCATTTGCAAATTTAAACCAAAAACTGGAATGTGCTCCTGTATGTTTCATGTCATGTAAGGGTTATCGCAAAATTTCCCTATAGTTATATGGCCACTTATGCCGACTATTCTTATAAAATAAGACGTAGTATCATATCTGCTAGGATCAGCATAATTTAACCATCAAAGAAGCCACAGCAGAAACGAGAATTCAGTCTCAGATAGTCTACAGTCAATCTAAGGGCCGGTTGCACAATCCAAGTTTACTGACAGTTCAGCGGTGAACGTGGTTCAACGTAAATTTTCGGTTGTCCCAGTTGCATTCAAGCCTGAACGGCAGATCAAATCCCAGTTCAGCTGAACGACTGAAATCGGCAAAATATTTTCTTCTTTCGACGTAAAATTCGTAGACCGGGCGGATTTCGCAATGGCTTCCATAATTAAAATGTTTCACTGAATCTACTGAACTAAAGAAAAATATATTTTAATGCTTCAATCAATTCAGTATCAGACCATGTGGATGTGGTTGTGGTGTTCAAATATGCTGGACTGACAACATAGTTGCCAATCAAAGAAAACCAAATATACCACATTTTACCGACATTGGGAAGTGCCAACCCTAGGAAAAAATTGAATAGTCGAGTTCAACTGAACCGAGCTCGGATCGGCGTGGTACAACCCGTGAAAATTGAACTCCGGTCCGTTGATCTTGCTTTTGTGCAACCGGGCCTTAGTCAGTCTGAAGACAGTCTTAAGATATACGAGTCCTAAGTAGTTAAGGTTCAGTTGGAACTAAAGTCTATTGTTTGTATTAATTTGGAAATAAATCGTTTTTAAAAAGCAAACTTTCAAATTAATCAATAACGTTTTATGTATGTGCTCAAATTATATTTAGGTTATTGGTGAAAAACACATATGTTTCTGCAGCCTCAGGTAAATGCAGAGGGTTTTTTTAAGAAAGGACTATTAAAGACATGGACATTTCAAAAACTGGCGGCGGAGGTATTCATATTAACTAAGGGTGATAAAACTCCTACTAATTTTTTGTAATATCTAAATCATAAAATGAAAAATCGTATAGATTCGAAATTCTTCTTGGGAGTTTTTTTTTGGTAAAAATCGTATCGGCAAGCAAGCACTAATTTGTTGAAAAGCTCCTTAGCGTTACCTCGTGTTTGTGATTAGTTCTTCCATTACGCTCTTCAAAACCTAAATGTAAAACAATGAGGAAAATACATAAAGTTCACATATCTTGTGCATTTTGGTCGAATCTAGAATATCCGAATTCGCGAAATCCACGGCGTGTTCTTTATTACAAGCGCATTGATACTTAGAAGAATGTGATAGTGAAGTATTCACTTCAAAGGTGCTAATGAATAAAACTCAAGATACGCAGATATTTACATCATTGCTTTGGGTACTTAACTGAAAAACTGAATTTAAAAACTCTGAGTTTTTCCCGGCCGATTAAAGGAGAAACAAATTTATAATTAGTAAAACGGTCCTATTATTTTAAATCGTATTTTAATCTTTTCTATTAGCTTTGTTGATTTACGCAGAAAACAGCAGGTAATTTTTGTATGAGCAGTGTGTCTTGTACGATTTTTTCTGTACTTTCTACATCCCTAGAGTCCAGAGGAATAATGGAAAAACCCAAACATTTTTTTTAAAGAAATAAACGGATTCTATCATCACCTAGTCGGTATGAAAAATCGAAAATTGATCGCATATTTTTAATCCTTAAACACACATCTAAATATCTAATTTACATGCGAATTGAAAACTTGGCAAACAACTTTTACTCCCTTGAAAAACGGGAACTTGAACTTGGAACTTGAACTTTTCTTTTTCCACACACAAAACTAAATCAAAATTGAATATAATTTAATGTCTGTAGACTACAAAAGTGATTTTTACTGAAAACAAACGACAGTAACCAACCCATTTGAATTTGTCTATGGAAACCAAAAGTATTTCTTACGTTATCGACATTTTCTGTTGCAAGATGAAAATCTGGCTCACCCCCTGTACAGAGTAGATTCGAATAATACATTTGTATCACATTTAAAGAGCACAATGTTGTTACCCAAGTAAAATTTACACCCACCAGGCAGGATATTGAAAAGTCCATTAAAAACTACATTTAGACCAGACAAGAATAGGTTGAAAGGATGCTTTTAAATGAAGACTGATATAGAAAGTGTGTGCAAAACGATGCAACAGCACAAACTGGAAACACGTTTCCTCATTACATTAAAAGCGACAGAAACTTGCCATATTAACCAAGCCATAAAACGTAAGTTTCAGGAACTTTAAACGAAACAACAAAGCTTACTAGATTTAATTGCTGACAGTCTAAAATAACTATCATCAATAACTCGGAGCTCTAACATCAATATATTAGCGTTGCAGTTGTACGGGTAATTAATGCGTCTATTGCCAGAAGCACTCCTTGGCGAATATCCGAATATTGCAAATTTCAATCAAACAAGTGGATCGATATTAGTAACCAATAGTTATTATTCAAAGCGGTTTTACCGTCATTATGGAGCATAATTCGGTGAGCCATTGGTGTTAGTGGTGCAATATAATGAGTGATGTTATAATATCAATTTAGAATGCCACACCTTATCTAAATCAATGACAATACATTATTATTAAAATAATGAATGAATACATGTACACATTTATGGGGATGTTCAATATTCTCTTAGAAAAACAAGGTTCATTCAAGTGTTACTATGCCCTTTACGACTGCTTACATCAAACACAGTAATGTGTTTTTTTATTTTTTTCCGACAATGGAGGCATATAAAGAACCCACGAAAAGTTCTTTTACATATAATATATTGTTTTAAGCTGCTTCTGCTTTCTACTTTGCAGGGCATATTGCTCTGTTCGACTTCCATTGATATTTTAATATACAAGTCACGCGATCTGGAAATTGAAGATATATTCAGCATTGTGAAGATGAAATGGCTATGGGTTGATTTACATCATGTAAATTAGAATGATACTAAAGGCCTTATTAAAGCAGGTGAAAACGAATTGATAAAACCGTCTTTTGTCATAAAATTTAGCTGATTAAATTGGATATTTGAATACATCTATGACTTAGTAGATAACACCTTATTTATATGTGCGTGTGTAATGCACCTTAACCCTCTATAAGCGTGCGTGATAATTTTAACGAATTACTGAAAATAAGTTTTATGTAAAGTATACTTTGTCTATTAGTCTATTATATCAGACTGTTATGTGCTAAAACCCATCTGGCTCTCTATAAGTGCATTTTGCCATAATGCAGTAACATTTCTTGCATACTGAACTAGTTAATTGTGATCATTATTTATCAAACTATTTTGATGTTATAACATTTTGAATTCATCTATAGTTAGTTTAAAGAAAAATGTTTAAAACCAATGTAGAGCAAGGAAGAAAATTATTTGTAAAAGGATTGAAGTTGTAACATAATCTTGCGGAAGAGTAATTGGAAAACAGCTGAAACTTTTCAGGAAATTTGGAGAAAATTGGAGAAAAGCCAAGCCGACAAGTTTTTTTACATACCTACATAAAAAAAATCCGTTTTTCTACAATATTTCCGTTGGCGCAACAATTAGTTATTGGAGATTAACGTGACAATTATTCCCACTATACTGACTTATTTATCACTTTTGGTGGGAGAATTTAAAAACTGAAGACTTTTCTGAAACATTTATTGGATTTAGTTAACGTTCTAAGAGTTTTGAGGAACATTTTACTTCTACAGGGTGAGTGAGCGGAGCGAAAACATTCTCTTCGATCGGTCAGAAATAGGGACTAAAAAAACGTTCATATAAAAGTGATGTGGTTGTCGCCAAAGTATTTGTTTTCGTTACTTTGAACTATACAGGGTAGCTCAAAATAAAGTTATGACAATCAAGTTAATTTTTTTAATTGAACAGTTTGCTTTTTAATTCAGATTCAGGTTCTATATTGAATTCGAAGTATTTTATGTAGAACATACTATGTGAATTAATTCAATAGTTTTGGAGATAACGACATTTAAATATGGGAACGCAACAAAAGTAATCTTTTTTATTATTTTTTTAAATAAAATAAACGATATAATTTGAGAGCAGAGCTAAACAAAAAACGGAACATTTGCTTTAATATTCCTTTTCAATTATATCACTTATTAAAATTATTATTAAATAAAAAAAATGATCATAGAGTTTACTTTTGTTGCGTTCCCATATTTTAAACGCTGCTATGTCCTAAACTATTGAATTCAATCACATAGTATGTTATACAAAAAATACTTTGAATTCAATATAGAACATAATTCTGGATCAAAAAGTAGGCTATTCCATTAAAAAAAATTAAAATAATTTTCATATCGTTTATTTCATATAACCTTTCGGCGAGACAACAGCGCCATCATCAGATTTAAAATTCAACACAAGCCCATAATTGGGAAACATTAGATTTCTTTAGGTCTTGACTGTCTTGAAACCTCACATTTACTTTTATGATAAACATTTTTTTTCATAAAGTTGACTGTCATAATTTTATTTTGAGCTACCCTGCATTCTCAAAGTAACAGAAACCGGTTATTTCGGGGGTCTCGCTTACTCGGACTCACCCTGTATACAAAATTCATTCAGATTTGAGCAAGCATGTTCCCTATAACAATTTGCATATGAATTATTTGCTCCCGAAAGTGTGAAGATGTTTTAGAATCCCACTACCACCACTGAAACCAAACTACCACAGAAAAAACACTAATAACAGAACTATATTAATAATAGTTCGGCTAAATGCGATAAATTAAGAAAGCAAAATTCGCAATTATTTTAACAAAGGTAACAATATAATTACATGCTGTAGGGTTGTGGCATATATTCCAAACTCAAATTACTTTTGCCCTGGCAAATATGAGCGCTATTTCGAGAAAAATATGTTAACTTTCGGGTCCGAGTTTATGTTTTGTATTTGTATCGAGGTGACATAAACAATTACTTATTGACACTTTCCGTTACATAAAAGAGGACTATTTAAACTACTCATATTTTAATGGATAAACCAAATTCGATAGGCTAAACATCGAGATTTTGACAATAATCCCTTTGTTATCATTAGTATAATCCTAAATTCGTTTCACAGCTTATAGAAAAATAAATAAAGCTATATGCAGACCCCATCTAAAGTGGTGCTAAAACGACGGCTGCGCCTTCAACATACGTTTGGTAGTAAAATTTAAATTTACCGGCTGCAAGTAATAACTGATAAAATCCAAGTTTCAGACAGTTTAGGCATAGACGAAATTTTTTGCTGTTGGACATTAAAGTCGCAATTATTAGTACCAAATTGTCGAATTTACAGCTTTTTGTAATACATTAAAAAAACCAAATAACCAATTTAATCCAGCAAGTTAATTAACAAAAATTGCATTGCATATTTGTTAGCAATTGCAACTGTGCCACTTGAAACTGTTTTCAGTAAACCACGCCGTTTGGATATTGAAGTATCAAATATTTCCACCACACTGATATGTTTATCACTTTTATCCCCAAAACTTGTTAAACAAAATACAGATTTAGTCAACAGTGCAGTTTTAAAGGCATCGTCTTTTTGTCTAGGTTTGCTCCCTTGCCAAAATTTCCTATTACACTGAGAAATTTACTGAGAAATATTTTGACAAATTAATTCCACGAAGCGAATCATCGTCGTCAATGAATATAAAAACATAACTGAACAATGTTTTAATTTGTTCCAGTACATGTTAAGCACTCAACGATTGCAGCATAAGCATAACATTTATCTTGTTGGTGTAAAGGCATTTTTGTTCCATTAATTTGCAGCTAAATTTTCAGTTGTAAATATGAGTTGTAGGATCATTTGTAAGGTTTTTGGCATTCATTTCTCAAAGATAGTAGAGTAAGTAGTAACAATTGTTTCCACCTCGTTTGAAAATCTAACCCATGCGAGGACAAGTTTGAATGTCGAAAATGTCTGGCAAACTGAGTTCACTTTGAACAGAAATAATGAAGCAAGTGTAAATTTCAACTAATGCACATTTTTTTTCACTAAGCACTGAAAGCCTCAACAATATATTTTAATTGCTCTTAAATGGTACTGTCCATTAATATCAATGCACTTCCATTAAATTACTGTAAACAGCTCGGAACTTTTAACAGCAGCAATTAAGCGGGTATAAACTAAATTTTTAATTGCCATGCTAAAAGATTATACCCCTTACTCAAGGAGTTAAGACCTAATTAGGATTTATGATCGAAATCGTTAAGGCACACGGAAATTATAGCTTTTTTTACTTTAAGAACAGCTGGAAATTTCAAGTAAAACATGCAGTTCTTTGCTGATTAAATGTAGTTAAAGCGAACTTTGTGGAAGAATTTGTATATTTATAAATTTAAGAGTGCAAAAACAAATTAACTTGTTTAATGATTTCTTTAGTAGACCATTTTTTTTTAGATTTTAAAATTACATTTACGCAAATATGTTAATTGTGTTCAAGTTCTGTATGTTTTCGTCAAATTTGGAACCAGCTGTTTCATAAATTGGCGGCATTACACAAAATTGCTCATAAAAGTCTGAGATGTGAAGGAATCAACATACCATTAAAAGCAAAAGTAAAAAAATATATATTCTAGAATAATCACGGTGTATTTGCTTGCATATAATTTTACGAGAGTTAACATACGCTTGATTTTTAAATAAAACTCCAATTTATACAAATGATTGAAATCTTTACGAACTCGAAACACCTAATTTACTTGCTTTTTAAGTTTTATGAGATTAAGAAAGCTGTTGCATCTTTGATTGTTGTCTCTTTTATTGTGTAAGACTTTTAAAACCGATGTTTTGCTTATGGCGTGTGCAAGCAGCTGTAAAGTCAAGGAAATCGACGCAAAATACAAAAGGCAAATAGTCAGAATTTTCTACCTTGAACAAATTCTTTATGATTGGTGCCAATAGAGAGATAGATGAATGTTTTTCACATTTAACGTTTACATTTTATGAAAGAATTTAGAACATAACGGAGAAAGAAAATGTAATTTAAATTTACAATTAAAGGAGTTTGTTTCAAATTAAAAACCCTAACTAAAAACAGCTTTTCTATTAAAATTTTTACTGCAGAGTTTTGCAGTTGTCTAAATGTAATTATTAATGCGTTCTCACTTTATAGTCTTTACAGGTGTCTCATTTTAGTTAAACATGGAAAAGTATAAATCACACTGCAAAGGGCTCAGACGTTTTTAATTAATTTGAATTTAAAATTGTCGAGCGAGACCTTGCTTTTAATTTCCGGTATTACATTCTAGCTTTTAATATTCAGATCTCCTTTGCCTAGGGGTCTGGAATGTTTAGCCATCTTTTAAAAATAGGCATTCAAATATTAATACAAACCTTTAATCTCTAATCAGCCTTAGCTTTAGATGATATTCTAATTTCTTTAGATAACAGGCGCGTGATTTAATTTATGTTTTACATATTGGGTTTCAATATTCACAAGTTTGATGTTCCACATGTCCAAATAGAGCAATAATTACACTGAGCCCTTTGAAAATGTTTCTTATCTTTTCAGCATATTAGCTTTATGAGCTTATTTCTGAATAAATCCTTTCTTAAATGCTGTATGTTATTATTATTATAATTTTTGAAACTCTGCCAGCATTATGTAGTTGCCGGACCGCCTGAAGGTATTACAAAGATTTAAATGTCTGTTCCTTTGTTATCACACTCTTAGAGCTTAAGGCTAACCGAGCTTAAAATCTCAAAGTTGGAATCTTAGACGGAAGTTACATAAATGGATGGTAGTTCAGAAAGAGTCGTTTGAAAGCGACCGTTAGGTCTGCTTTCATAACCGACATGAATACGAATGGTATAACTTAAGACGATAATCGAATCAACAAAAATACAGAAAATGATGCACCAGCAGATTTTGGGAAATAAGCCTCTCGGTGGCTGATAATAGAAGATGAAGCTAATAATCCACTTAAATCTTGGTTATAGTTAAAATCCTGGAACGAAACGAAACTTAATTTATCTTTATAGCTTTTAACTTGGAATTTCGGGATGTCTTTAATAAGTATTTTGAGTTAAAGTGTAATGATGATCTAAGATTTTTGAGTTGAGTTTGAGTTTTGAGAAAACATCCAAGTAGGGATAAAAATGTGTCCGCTTTATAGAAAGATTTGTCAAAAAACCTCCTACACTACAATTGACTTCTTCACAAAATTACTTAATATYTTCTCCTAATGATCGTACACTGAGAGAAGAGAAACCATGGCCTCAATTTATTCGGGATTATATTCGGATTTATTAACAAATTACTTAGGGAAATTAAAATGGAAATTATCTTTGATAATCTAAAATATATAGTGTACGTTTTAGAACTTTTCAAATGTATACTTACTGACTTCAGACTTTTCCTGAATGCAAGAATTTGGTCCTTTTGTTCTGGTTTTAAGATTATTCGTCATTGTCAGATCAGATATATAAAATTGCACACAATCTAACTGCAAGGAAAATCTTTCGAGCTGTGAATAAGTTTTTTTAATTACATTATGTACGCATTACTATATTTTTCAAGATTTCCATGTTTCTGAAATTTATCTGGGAAATTTCTAAGTTTTTCGTCCGATTTCAAAAATGAACAGCACCATAGCGGATAGCTTATTTCTATTTTTTGTTATCAGCATTTCTGAAATAAATGTTGGCTATATAAACTATTAATTATCGTTCTTTATCAGACCAAAGACTTTGCCTGAAAACCATTTACTATTTCGCTTAGAACCGAAAGTTCAGATGGCTTTTTTATTTAATCTAATGTTACTGATGTTATTTAAAAAAAATGATCCAAATCTGAAAGCTTGATGTTAAATTAAACTTTAAACCTTCTGAACAAATTGCACTTTGAACAAGCATTGTTTCCCAGAACTGCAAATCTAAAGGGAATTGCATATGTTACAACATGTACGAGTAGAATTTTAAATATAAATTCTTTGATGCTCTGAACTATGTGGAGCGATATGGCTACAAACAAGACAATCAGTGGAGCGGATGCAACTGTAATGCTCATATTGTGTGCAAGTTGCGATCTAAAGAGCGAGGTGTCAATATAGAAAAGCCCTTTCCACGAGAGAAAATAGTTCGATTACGTGCTTCCTCAAACGAACGAGATCACGTTTGACCGATTGTTGTTCAACACCGATGTTTTCTTTTGAACCCAGAATTAGATTTCATATACTCACTGGGCATGTTCATCCTAAAGAAAAAGCTTCTAAATGCTTTCAACTTTAAAAATGTTCCACGTATTTTGATTAAATGAATGCTGCAATATAGGAAGAATATCAAAGGGCTTACTGCTACGAGCAGGACAAAACTCGTTTGTGATCGATAATTAATTGACGATAGAAGGTTTAGATTGCAAGGAGTTTACATCTCAAGGAGGAGAGTAAATATCTGTGTATTTGAATTACTGTTGATATTTTCGTTGCAATGTTTATGAATGCAATGAAATCGTTCATGAACTGTTCACAAAATATATTGCTGAAATACTCAAACCGCCCTTATAAATTCTTCCGGTCTAATCAGTTAGTTTTTTAAGTAAAAAAAAACAGATATCGCCTGAAAGGTCCTGACAAAAGTTAATTAATTTACCGTTGATTCTGATATTATTATACCCCATTTTTTATCCGATTATTCTGTCTTTTGGGGTCGATTTGGAGTACTCGTTTAAGTGAATCACCATTTAAGTGATCAAAATATTCAATTATTGTCTTTTGAACATTAGATATGACATTTCGCTGTTTTTTGTTTGTTTTGTACGGGATGATTCAGCGGGAATTTATAAAAAAATGTTTGTTAAATTGTGTTATTTACGGTATTTTTTTCGCGATTTTCAAAAAGCACTGTTTCTACAGAGGAATGTTGATTTACTGCAGATGGAATTAACAATTGTCACAATAATTATCAATGGTGGGAGTTATTTCCTCATGATGCGCAAGAACATACTTTTCAATGTCAGTTTGGTGTTAATAAGGCCTTAGTAAAATCAGTATAATGGCAAATTGCAAGGAATATAGAGACACAGAAATGTTAAAGAAATGAACAAAGATTCTAAATCCATGTAATTCACATCAAAATATCTATATATGTGATACAGGGTGATTCAAAATTGGCGTCATTCCTCTGGTTGTCTGGCGGTGTTTTAGGAGTACGGAAAAAATATTAAAAACATTTAATTGTTACTAAATACTGAGAAATTTGCAAAACACTATATTAGAAAAGCGGCAACAATGTTTTTCAAGGTAATGTGCCTAACTAACGTTACGTAAATAAGTGTTGCTTCGTAATTATTTAAAACTCCGGTAACCATGGATAAATAAGGAAAGTGACAATAAGATAGACAAGGATAAACGGTAAATTCAACAGGAATCGTTGAATGTCGGAACCTATTTCAAAACTCTTAACTTCGAATTATTAATTTGTTTACAAATTACAGCTTTTAGTATTCCGTTAATTAACTCCTGCTCAATTTATACCCGAGTTCAGTAATCCATTGGTTTAATGTGATCTTATATACGTGGTAGGAATGTATCCGGTATTTATTTGGTGCCTGTGAAAGTGTAAGTGGTTGTGCAAATTCTTTTAGAATGCTTAAGTATTCCAATATGCTCCCAATTAAACATGAAACACTTTCAAAATAATGCTTAATAACAAACTTGAAATTCGATTTTCAACTTCTGGAAATTATCGAAAAAAAATTTCAATATTTTTCTCGTACCTTCCAAGTGAGCCCCTATTACCTCTTAAAAAGAATGACGCCAATTTTGAATCACCCTGTACAATGTATGCACCTATTTTTATATATAGCACACCTCGCTAATAAAAGCTTTATATACTCGCAAATAAAGGTATCGAATCGTGGGAGGTGACGATTGTGAAAATTTGTGACCAACTGTGCAATAATTTTTTCTTAGTTTGTAAATTACAATTACAAAATGTACCTGAGAATAAACATTTACATTTAGTCCTAACCGCATGGGAAAATCATTAAGAATGAATGAAAACTCTCCAGAGCGCTCCAAACTCCAACTAATCCAGATTAACTACCTTGTAAAATGCATAATGAAACATTGACTTTTTAAATGCCTCACTAATTATTGGTAAAAAGTAATGGTATTTTAAGCCGCATGACGTTAGATACTCACATCAAATATCACATGCAATTTTCAGAAAAGCTAGAAGAGAAGATTTAATGTACATGCACAAGTCTGAAAAGTCATACGAATATTTAGCTTGAATATTAGGAATTCTAAAATCTCACCGTCTAATTGCTGGTTGATGTTTATGTTGCTATTGGTCTTTCGTAATTATTTTTCTTATGTTATGTCATGCTTCATATAAAACATCTGCAATATTTTTGACTGGACCTTTTTAAATCTGTGGGTAAGCAAATCGTATTCTGTGATCTGTATGACTGAGTTATTGTAAATTCATTTCATGTTTGTACATAACGTGTTTAGTGGAAATAAAACATTTTAAGTAGACTTTGAAATTAGTTAAATTGTCACTGATTACTCATTCATATTTTTCGCAAAATCAAATATTTAAAACTTGCGACAATATTAAATAGAATAAAAAATGTACGCTGTTATTGGTGTATCACTGTTTTAACTTTAACTCCAATTGATACATTTTCAGATGCACAATTGAAATAACGTATTAAATTTTTTTAAAGTTAAAATGCTACTTCATAGCTCTCAAATAAACTTGCTCTAACACAGTTATGTCTACTGCGTCGCTCGACACCTGAACGTTTATTTTAAAGCGAAAACTGAAGTTCAATTGAGCAAAATTACCCGCCTATTTACTTTTATTTACATTGACCCCAATCTCCTGGAACTTGAGCGCCGCTACTACGCTTCTGGATTATCGCCGTTTTTGCCCCAAAACTCGAATAATTCTCTCTCGAATTCTGTTTCCGCATTTTCATGTATTCCTTCATATTTTTATGCTTTGACCCTTTTTGGGAGCCTAATCCGCAAGGGCGTTTTAGACAACACTGCTGTTGTTTATATGAGCACATTTCTCGCGAATAAAACAAAGGGGAAATTTGACATCGTGTTTCCTTCTTGGTGTAGGTATTTTTCGGATTTGYTATTTCATATTTAATTTTGCTTAATACCAACGAACAATAAGCGTTGCCATTCTTTCCGAAAATGATARACACTTCAAATTTAAGGAACGTCGTTTATTTCCGCTTTTGATTCTAGTGGGTTTGTACGAAARAGATTTTTTCAGTTCCKGAGACAAATGGTAAAGTTAGTTCCTGCTGAGCGYGATCTTGARTTTTATAATAGCAGCATTTTTCTATACTGCTGTCCATAYAGCGAATAAAGTGATCTGAAATAATAAAGCACCTTTAACAGCAGGAAAAATAAAACAAACTGCTTRGCTCCTTGCATACCGACATTACACGAGTATCTGCTGTTTTCCCATKAATTTYACTTGCATCTTGAACATKTAYAATCATRCTTTACAAAAGGCTATTATGGTACAGAAAAACAAAATAATTGCAGCCCGTTTACTACAGCGATAACAGAATTCTAGTTAAATTTKAGATACATTGCCATGCAATCGGTACATACAAAAGAGCAATACATACAAAGTGCTTTCAAATCCCTWGCTTCGTTCATTACTCTCATTAAGAAGCTTTATTTGCGAGCTTCGGGAACTATAAATTTGCCTTTTTGTTTTTCCAGAGAAACAATGCTTTTGTTCTGCTACTTGAGGATGTCAACGTAAATCCCGCCAACAAACTAAAGAAAAGGGTGTTTCGCGATATTTCCCCGTTTCGTTCTGCTTTCCCTTGATAATTGAGATTTTGCGAGATGCTGTTGATGGAAAGGCGTGTTCAGGCCAATTGCGAATTATCACGTAATCCCGCATTATATTCAGAGGAGTTTTCTTTGAAGTATCAAACACGAGAGAGGGATAGAAGACAGTCATTATCCATTCCATGGTTTCTTAGAATTGTTACGCTCTTTCATTTAATTTACCGAAAACCGGAATGATAGTTAATTTGTTCAGTTTTCCGGTTTTGAATGTACGATTTAATGTGTTTGCAAAGCTTATTTGAAATATATTGCCGGTTCAGTTTTGTTACGTTTCCAATAGAATTTGAGTTTCAAAGCGTCATTTGCAATTTTACATTCAAGGTGGAAATATCTGATAATCATTCGATTACAATACTATACTGACATCTATAGGGTATTATAGTTTAATAACAAATGATCTGAACAAGTGAAATTCTGCAAATAAATCAAAATCTTCATGACAAGTTACACGCGAATTTCTTGGTAATAAATCAGTCGGGATCCAGTGCGCTCTGAAAACTTTTAAAAGGAAAATCTTTTGCACAAAAATATCGGATAATTTTGTTCATAAAAGTTATTTTTTCTGGTCATAAGTTTGTCGATATTGATTGTTCTTAATTTTTTTTTTGACGCAGAAGACACGCCATATTAGCTTTGAAAATATGACTATGGGAATGGATTAGAAGTTTAGGTAAACATTGCCAAGATTAGTTGTAGTTAAAAAAATCTCTATTTGTTACACAAAAAGTCTATATGTATTTAGTATAGACCTACTTCAGCACTTCTGCCGGGAATTACCTATGGTTTATGTGGAGAATTATAAACTATGACAAAAATAACACCAGCTAGAAATTGTCACAGAACAATTTTAATTTGGAAATTGATGGTGGGAAAAATATATAATTTATAAGTGAAAATGTTCCAGTAAGCTTCAGGTTGGAAAGACGACACGTGTTTGTGTGGTGGGTCGWATTAAGCAGGAAGACTTCAGCAAGGTCCAATTGTGAGGGTTGTATTTATTATGTTGAAAATGCCGTTCTTCGTTACTTTGCCTGTGACTGGGCATCTGATTTTCTGAAGGGATCCAAACAATACTGTTGCAGTTTAACAATGTCTTGCTTTTGTTTTTTTTTTAATTTTAAGTACGAATCATATCATTTTTAACTATCACTAAGAGTTTGGGCTGTGAAGTAAGCTATAATATTTATTAGGTTTCTATATTGCACATTAAAATGATCTTGGTTTTTTTCCGATAGCTGTTATAACTTCAAAGGTGGACATTTGATCTACAGAGTGATTCACAACCTTATAGACAGACACAGAGTAGGGGTGTATAGAGGATCTCTAAACAAATCGAGTTTCCATTTAAGTTTTTTTCTCAGGCCCATGGTTAACAGGATACAGGGTGTTAAAGTTTCAAAACAATTTTGSTATTTTCTCTTTAACTCCTACAGGTTATTAGATATTTTGCTCAAATTTTTTAAGTAGGCTAACGTTTAGACCCTTTACCCGTAGATAAGGCGATTGATTGGGAAAATCTGCAGGGTGTTCTTAGGCGTATCCCATTTTACCTCCCCGAACTTTTTTGTGCTGCGCTACTGATTTTGACCAAATACATTTTTAAATTTGTTGTTCAATTTAAGAATTTACCAAAATTTTTTTGAAACTTTAACACCCTCTTAACTGTATCTCGTTAACCATGGGCACGAGAAAAAAAAACTTAAATGGAAACTCGACTTCTTTTGATGTGCTCTACACGGCCCTGCTCTGTGTCCATAAGGTTGTGAATTACCCTGTATATACAATATAATATATATATAGTATATAGTACTGACCTACTTTTTGTATGGAAAACTCGCTAAAAACAAAATACGTGGTTTTTCAGAAAAAAATGTGTTTAATGCCATGATTAAGCTTGGTCTTTTTTTGATTCTGTGTTTATTTAACTAGTTTTATTTTTGAAGATCTAATATTGGTTCAGTTCAGTTCAACCTCGGATGCGATTTTCCACCCAACAAATGTCGCTAGAAAATTTGTTAATTTTCTTCTAAGTTTGTGCTGCTATCCTATTTTGAGAAAAAGTAGATTTTGTTTCACAGTATTGGCCTCCAAGCTCCATCTCTTCAAGTAAACCTAGTAATTTTGTTTGTTTGCTTCATAACTAATCTAAACCTGATAATAACATTCAAGTAAAAAATGCGGTACAATGAATCAAAATTGAATTTGCTGAGAAATTCGTTTTAAGACCCTTCACACATAATTTGGAATGCGAAAGGTTTTAAAAAAATTATTGCTTATTCCTTCAGGTTTTTGGTCTTGCAAATTCCCTGTTATTTTTATGTCGATGACTAAATACTAGTACTGGATATTTTATTGCATTTAAATCTGACAGCCCCTTGAATCTCTTTCTATTTTTTTCTAAGTAATTTAAGATTTTGCAGTTTAAATACGAAGCTACTGCGGCTGAAAAAATTGAATTTAACCTTCCTGTGAACATTGTTTTTGTTTCATACAAATGACATTTACTTTCGCGTTAAGTTAAATGACCAACATCAAGCAAATCTTTGGCATGCAATGTTCTCGTTTATCTTAACTTTATCTGTGTATTTACTCTCACCTTTTACCGGTTTGCTTTGTTACGTGCTTTTTCTGCCTCCCATAAATAATACTTCTGGTCGCATTAGTTACTTTTGTCAAACATTTCTCACGCGCCGCTTTCCCGGTTTATTTTACGTCATTACGGATAAATTCGGGTATTATGGCCTGCTAATAAATTATAGAAAAACGGGCGTACATACAATCCGGCGGTATCATGAATCAGCACGAATTCTTCAGGTTGGTTATCGAATATGTCAATATGGGGCTTTTGTTCTCTTTTGTTATTGCTGATCATTTTCAAATTAAATTAAATTTTATTTATYAATWCTTCAATGGCAAACAGTGCTGCATGACACACAACCTACTAATTGATGTTGTATTSAATAAAATACATTGTTAGGCCACAGGATTTGAAAATCCTGTATTTCAATTTTGTCATTTTTCAGCAAGAGATCTTTAAARTAATTGATTGTTATTCTGACTGMTGACGGAAAACTKTTTTCACTCTGGTTTGGATCCATTTTGGAATGTTTGGAATTTTTGTCTTTAGAATGTTCGTATTAATATTATATTTTTTTTCCTGAGTTTCAGTCAAAGTGTAAAATAAAAATTTTCTTYTCGTTTATTTCATATAACGTTTCGGCGAGAGAACAACTCATGGTGTGAATGGGGTTAAAAAGTTCCACACATGSAAAACAAATGTAAGGTTTCAAGACAGGCAAGACCTAAAATAATCTAATGTTTCACAATTATGGATTTGTGTTGAATCTTAAATCTGATGATGGCGCTGTTGTCTCGCCGAAACGTTATATGAAATAAACGATATGAACATTTTTATTTCACACTTTGACTGAAACTCAGGAAAAAAAATATAATATTAATACGAACATTCTAAAGACAAAAATTCCAAAATGGATCCAAACCAGAGTGAAAAAAGTTTTCCGTCAGCAGTCAGAATAACAATCATTTATTTGATATTCTGAGGAGAGAAAAAAAATGACAATTACACACAGTCAGGAAAATAAATAAAAAAAAGAATTCGTATTAATGCCGTTAGTTTTTCTTATACTAATCAACATTTTTAATTCGTCGAAATATTGGTTCGCTTAGACTTCAATTCATTTAAAATGTATCTTTAATAGAAAGCAATAGAAAAGCAAAGGTAAATATTAAATATTTCATTAACAACAGTCAATTTTTTTGACTATTGTGAAATAATGCATTTGGTCAGCCTACTGTAAAATATTAACGACTAGTTTTAAGTATTGTTTACTAAACTAAACTTTCTTTGACCCAATGTGTTTATTTTTTCCCGTTTACTGTTCATACTTCTCATTTCATTGTGGTAATCGGTAAAGTAACTTATTTAACTTTGATTTTTAATTGTTAATTCCTTTTGCAACAATAAGCGGTTTAGCTCCATTTTATGCGTTTTTGTTCATGAATTTATTTTTCAAAACTTTGTACCTTTAATTTTTTCTTTTATAAGTACTCCCTATTTGGTGCAGTTTAGATTTTTTGATTAAACAGTCGACATTTTTACGAGCAATTTTCTAGCTTTATGATAATAGTCGAAATTTTAGAAAGTAACTTTACATTACTATCTAAATATCCACAAGTAACGGATATTAGTTGATTTTTAAACTTTCTGCTTGCATTTATTAAGTGTAATTTAATATATTTGTTCTCATTTTGGCTTTGAAATTGTTCTAATCTGTGGCAATCATTCCTGTAATTAAACAATTTTTCTGTTTAAAATAACTTTAGTAATTTTTAACATTTTGCCAAACATGATCATGTTTGGAAAATTTAACCAATCCAACTCAATCAACTGAATCCAAACTTTGGAAACAGGTAATGTTAAAAATCTAAAGGTTAGTGAACATTAAGAAGCAAGGAAAAAAGCGATAATAAAGCAATTTTCAAATGAAAGAAGGAAAATAAAAAGTGTACTTTAAAAAAGAGTTATAACCAAATTAAATTTGCTTCAACATGTAAATATAACAGAAAGTAGACGCAATTGGCGGCAAGAGCACCAATAACAGTTGTGTGTTTAAATATGATGTTCGAAACACGATTCCTATAATGTCTTTGGAACAAAATTGTTTCCATCCGTATATCAAATGAAAATAAGGCTTACGATATTTAAAATGTATTTTCGAACGTCTTGGAAGTATTAACTCCAAGTAATGAGCAGACATTATATTTTTATTAGAACTTTTCTTTAATTCCTTAAACACATTGACCCATTAAATTAAGTGCGAAGTGAGCTGTAATATTGTTAAATTCATTCAAAACGTTGTTTTGCGGATTCGGTCTGTAAATTTTCATACCGAATTCGCAAGACAGTCGGTCAAGAATTCATCCCCTATTTAACTTATTATTACAAATTCATTTCTGAAAAATTTCTATTACATTTTCTGGTATAAATCATGCGGGCATGAAATATTTAATTTGCTTTGCTTAAAATAGTGGCAAAAGCATAAATTATACCTTATAAAAGGACTTTTAAAAGTGAATCAATTTTGTGTACAACCTCCTAAAACCTTTTCCGAAAACATATTCTATAGTATTTAAAAAGGAAGCTTCCGGGCTCTACCTTCCGGAAGTTACGTGCTTTTTCACTAAACTTATCCAAGCCAGTGACTACGAAAAGGTCTCCGTCCATAAAAAATTGATTGAACCGTCAGAGTTGTGCGGTTTTTCAAGTGCATGACTTTTAAATTTATTCGATGCCACTTTTTTCTTATAGAAAACGGATTATATAGTATATTATGTATGGGTGAAAGGTCACGTAAACCATAAAGTTTCCATGACCAATTTATTTGTTAAATCATTCCTATTTCATATGTCAACATTTCTGCTGGCCTACATCGGAAACAAAGTGAAATAAATTAAATTTTGTTTTTCCTAGAAATCTATGTTTAGATACATCTTGCAGTTGAAAGAAAGACTTCAGGTAGGCTGCTTGAGAATATAACAAATCTCGGTGCAATTAACGCATAGGTATACAATTCACGACAAATGAGTATAATGAAGAAACACATTTATCAAATTAATTTTTATTTTAAACTTTATAATCCTATGGGTAAAGTGCCAGAAGCTAGTAAATTAACGTAGCTAGTAATGCATTTATATTTGTTGCCGGAAATATGTGTTGTTTACTAGGTTCAAAATTACACGAACATTGAATGTTATTTGCAATTCTCTGTATGCCTTGGCGGAATTCTGCAGAACGACTCTATGAAAATACGTATTTGCATTGATGGAGTTCCAATATACATTGCAATCGGTAGAGACTACTTTCAAATTTCGTCGAATGAATATCAAATAAAGACAGACAACGGTGCATTTTCCCTAAGCGCAACGTAATGAAATGAGCCGGCAAAGTACGTCGGCATAGGAGTTCTTATTTTCCTTCAATATTTGCACAAATATATAACGTCTGCAAGTTTTATGGTTGATCCGTCTTGATTTAGATGTCGAAAAAACATATATTTATTTTGCCTAGCGTATAAATCGATTTAAAAAGCTTTCATTCACATCGCATTTGTATGTACTTTGGTAAACATTTTTATTCAAGCTTAGAATACATTCGTTCCATTTCGTCTCGCTGTCGATTATGTGTGAGTTGTGGGACATTTTGAATTAAACTGAGATATGGAACTTTTTTTGAATAAAAAAAGTTTTAATGTATAATATAATATAACAAAAAAACCGTAGAATTACGGTTCTTATTTAATTAGTTTGTAATTCTGTTTGTTTCTTCCTTTATATCTAAGTGAAGTTTTCTTAGTAGGAAGTGCCAACTACATTAAACGTCTTTCCATGTTTCATTCTCTACAGAAGAACAAAGTTGCAATAGTCTGAAGGAAGGTTTTTAATCTAAAGATGATGTCGTGAAATAAAAATCATACGTTATTGAATATTGTTATATATTTATTATATTTTTTGTTAAAAGCAATAGAATAGCAAGCCTGATAGTGATACTGTTTGATATTTGCTACATATTTGATGTAAAACCAAACAAAGTAAAATAAAGAAGACAATTTTTATGAAGGCAGGTTGTTAAAGACAGTTTTGAACCAAAATAATTTTTTTTTAATGAGGATTGTTATAATAAAAAAGTAAAGCTAGGCCGCCACTTTGAGCTCGTTGTACATTTTTAAATGAAAACGAATGTTTGTTTTGTTTTCAATGCATTAATCCATACAAAATAAGAATTTATCAAAATTCAGTCTGTATGTAACATTTAAAGCAGTTTTTATATGGAACAGCTTGAATGATTTTTCATGCACAACAAATTACCATGCTTTTTTCATATTAATTTTATATATCGATGAAAATTACGTATTTCCCGTCTCCAATTTAAATCTTTAATTATTAGTTTATATTATTAATGTATGTTCTTTTCCTCAAAATGTAATTTCCGTAAAAATATGTCTAAGTAAATGTTACAGCTCACAATTTTTAATCACATGTTGTCAACCATGATTGAGTGGTGCTTCAAATCTTTAACGTATATTTAGAAAAAAAATGTTTTGGATTGAGAACGCACTTTTGAATTTTGGTTTGTGATTGCTTCTTTCGTGCATTTAATGTTTAGTGCTGGCTAATTAAGTTTAATACCATATTTTACTATTTTGTTGATGCTATAAATATTTTACAATATTAATAATAAACGAATAATAAATAACTTTAATACTAAATACGTTCAAAAATATATAATTTTCTTATTGTTTGAAGTGGTAGTAAAAAACGACTACTCGACTATTGCCATTTTCTCGAATGCAAGTTTAGAGGCGTTTCTAAAAAAAATTGTTATCAATACTTTTCTATTTCTGCACAGTAACGGTTCGGTTCGTATGTCATTAAATTATATGTTGGTTGTAACTGTAAGTTACTTAGCAAAAATTATCTATGATGTTCATCTTCGCCTCATTTCCTTGCACTTTCTTGCCTTGCATTTTCTATACTTCATCTGCATTACATAAGTTGTAATTAGTTATTAATTGCCAATATTTGACAGAATAATAGATGTTTCTAATATGGGATTTAAAACACTCATTTCGGCAGAAGTGTAAAAGACCTAATTATCAAGACAAATATTTCCAGCAGCGACCAAATCTCTCTTCACATAATAACTGCGTTATAAAGTCATAATTCTAAATAGCACCTGGTAACATTGATTTGTTTAGTGCGTGAAATGTATTTCTCTATTTTTTGACCAAGAAGAGCTGCATCGTAAAATGGAAATTTATGAGAGATACCGTAACATAAAATTCAAAAATTATATACCGCTGAAGAAGCGTTTATAGAGATAACTAATGATGCGAAAGGCATTATTTACGAGACCACATCCGAGTAAAATATTATCCCCAAATATAAAGGAAATTGAATAGAGAATGCCAACGTTTAATATAAATACTGTATCAATCACCTTATCCCAGCTATTTATTCGGCTTCTGTTCGAAAGTCGTTGGCTTATTTCGCTTTTCAGGTTTTTCAGTGTCAATCAATAGTAGCTTTCGTTCGCTCTACTTGACACCATTTGGATATTGAAGTTGGTCTTATTGCATTCACTTGGGGTGGCATGCATGGAGAGTCGTTAATCTGAATTAAAAAAATTACGTAGATTTTTGACATTTTTCCTATGCAAAAAATTATCCTTAACGTTGTCTAATGAATGCCATCATATCTAGATATTTATAATAAACGTTTTCTCGAAATTTGCTTTATTTAAATGATTGAACTTCAACTATTTATTATTCATGATACTTAATGTGGTTATTTCACAAAATAATCTAGGACTCCTAAACTGGCGATTTATTATAATTCCAGAATAAATTTTATTACTTTAGTAAGCAACTAAGTAATGATAAATTTATTTAGGAGTTAATTAACCTTATCGAACATTTTCTAACTCGCTTTCGTCGGAAGAATTACTTCATCGCAACAATTGTCGCACATTTTCCAACATTTCTAGGGAAGAAAATAGGAGAAGTAATATATTCAAAACTTGTTGAGTGCTTCTAGCGCTCAAACGAAGGTGTCTGCATATACCAACATTAAATACATGGATTTGATTTGGCCTTCTTAATAAGCGATCGTCATTTGAAAAAATAAATTGTATTTTCAAGCAGTTGTAAAAAAACATGAAATCTTATAAAATATGAATTATGGAACTAGATATTGATACATAAAAATACTCAATAGCATTGAAGCCTTAATAGCTTTGGCACCTACGTTTCACATATAAATTGAGTTCCTTTTTAACTTTCAGCCATCTTCTGCGCTTTCTTGCTGCAAAAGTCTATTGCTGAGAAAATATTTTGTTAGTGATTTAGTGTCTTAATTGCCGAGTTTTCTTGTTCACTTTGCCACGGGTTTCCGATGCCTTTATCTATCTACCAATTCAATGAATACTTAATGCCTTCATTAAAACGGTCCCTTCTTAGACACTTGAAGGTAAAGACTCTTAAATCTTATTTCTTTGTCGTCGAACGAAAACGATTTCAAACAAGTTCCAAATTATGAAAGTTTAACTTGGAGAAAGTTATATGAAGGTGTCGGCGCAGCCCCAGGCACTCGGGGAATTTATTTTACAAATTTGCCAACGTTGACATGATTAGATTCGGAACTGATATATGAACTCGGAAATTTTCTTAGTCGGATTTATTTCTAGGCACATTAAACTTGGCTTTACAACAGTTTTCGGCAACTGCAATTAGAGAACAAATTTCAAGTTTTAGTTAATGCCAAGGCGGGCCTGTACAAGAAACCTGTACGAAAGTTGTTTCTTTGTTTGTCGCCAAGTTTGATTTTTAACATTAATAAATGAAATGCTGCAAATTTTTGCTCCCTTCCCACAAGTAAGGAACCAGGAAAGGCATTTATCTAGCGGCTAAGTAAATTTTCCGTTCCATGCAATTGATACCGTCTTTTTTGGATATACCTGGTCGATTTTTACACAAATAGATAACGATCACGCATCCTTCGAAACGACAGGAAAATTTATAATTAATAAGTGCACTTTTAATTACTTTTGCTGCATGCTTCAAACTCGCTATCATTAAATATATGGGACTTCAAACATGGTTTATGCAACACATTGTTGTAAAATGTTTATTAATCATTTTAAAGCGAAAACGTACTGAATATCATGGCTTGTTGTTAAATGCATTAAATTGCATTTTTCACTCGAAAAGTTGACATCAATCTTGATCTTTTTGATCTGCAAAAATACATCTAATCAAACTTGTAAACTGAAGTTTTTGTGAAAATTTCAAATTGATTCTCTTTGCACCCGCTGTTGTATTGTAACCTTTAACTTAAATATTTTATGTGTTGTCGGCTCATTTTTGGTTATATATATGAAACTAACCGAAAGACAGAACAAAATCGCCATAAGACTATATACCAATTTTAATAAGTTGTGGAAAAATTCAAAATAAAAAAATAATAATAATTTGAAAATTTAAAAAAATCTGCTTTAGTTTAGTTGTTCACATTGTTAACACCCTGTACAATGTATTGATATGTTGGAATTCTTAACGGAACTGTGGTGATTGGAAAGACGCATTATTCGTATCTTTAACTGCTTCCTTTTCCTTCTACAATAAAGTTTTCTATAAAAATGTTTTTAAGCAAAATTTTACTAAAATTGCGATAATCTGCCAACGTCGCAAGTAAGAAAAAAACAATTTACGGTGCATATGCAGCGCTTCAAGTTACAATATTTGTAAATTTTCCTAATAATTGATCATGTAAAATGAAACAAGGGGAAGATACATTTAACTTAACATATCTACACAATTTACCCGAAAAGTATGAATTAATCAACCAAAAATAATAAAAGAGCGTTCGAAAATTGCGAATAATGAAATCCCTAAGGCAATATTTCTTCAATATTCGTCCAGCGTTTTTAAGTTCTGAAAATAAAATTCTACCCATCATTCTGACCGATAAAATATGTCCCGCTAAGGATTGATAAATGACGACCCTATTTAAATTGCGATAATATTCCCGCTGGAGCAATTAACATAATTTTAATTAAAGATTTGTTATGAGACGGGCCGAAAGGCTTTCCGGTGATTTACTGGCCGAACGAGGACAGACTAAATCTATTCTAATCTTGTTTATGAATGCTAATGAAAATGTGCTAAAGCAGAAGAGCAGCCCATATGGCTTTAATCAGAATTTATTCCATAAATATTAAGTAGATGAATGTGCGGAATTGCAAATAAAAGCAAAAACGATTCATTTAATTTTGATATTGATCTGAAAATATTTTGAGATCTACATTTTAATGCTTGTTTTTAAATTTTATCCGAATTTTTCAACCGAGTGTAGAGATTTCACATAATTTAAGAGAGTATGACGCACCGTTCCTATAAAATTAGCGCGCCATGATTTTAACTTTTGCTTTCATTATACACTGTTATTGAAAATTGTCGTTTCCCTCTGGAGAACTTGTCTGGAAATTGAGAAATTTATAGAAAAATATTAACTTAATAAACTACACATGTATTAAGATAACGTTATGTACAATCATAGTTAGGTGAAAGTAAAAGGCACCTAGTAACAACGCCCATTTTATTCATGGAAGTCCAAATTCGCCATTCTGAAGCCTCGAGAATGATTCAATGAATCAAAATTTAGTTCTTTTCTTGGGCTCCTAATTCCTCGAATTTTTCAATAAATGACTATAGTAGTTTTATCTTAAAATGGAAAAATGTATGGAGAAATTGCTCAACTGCACTTCGCTACATCAGTTTTCATGGTTTCCGAGATAGTTTTGTTTTCCTATCGCAGCTTGATGCTAAAAAATGCTATTCTGGAGAAAAAAGTTGTTAAAACAGCTTGACGAAATGTAAAAGAAAAGAAGCGATATCTTGTACTGGTTTTTATTCTTGGTGCTTGTTTCTGTTAAATTTATAGGCTGATATAGGAAATTGACTGTAAGAAATGTCCTTTTTAACTGTATCTCTAAGATAGATGGCAAAACCCATCATCGGTTTTTAATTGTAGCCAAATGCCCTTCGAACACAAAATCAGAGAAATAAAACCCCAAGACAGATAGGAAGACAAATAAGATTATTCTTATGTAGTAAGTAAAAAACTATCTTGTTCGGATACTGGAACACACCAGTCAGCATTTTTCTGGGAAATATTCATTTTTACTTTATCTCTTATTCGCAGAAAATAATCAGTTTTCTTTGAAGAGCACACCATGAGCACACCGTGAGCGTTTCAAGTCCGGATGCATCGTGGCCGTTGATTTGATTTTTAATTAAAATAATTTAAATCGTGTCACGTCGAAAAAGAGTGTTGAGCAAACTTAGGCAAACTTCTCAATTTTACTTCTGCAATGTCAAAACTATTATACTAATAGTTTAGAAAATTTCCATTGAAGTACTATAGAAAATATGTCCAAGATATAAACCCAAATAAAAAAAAAAACCGTTTTTGCGTACTCTCCAAGAAAGTTCCAGAACTTGTTCCAATGATTTTGAATGTTGAATCATTCCTTTATTAAATTTTGTCGGAAACTCGCCTCTAAAGAAGTAGATGGACAATTTAATGAAAATTTTAGCGATAAACAAATTAACATTTAGTAGACAGTTGCAAACCTGTGAGCCATTTTCAAGTTTTTACATTTAGATGAATAGATGCCAAATTTATCAAAAGCTTAACATTTTTTTAATCGAAATCTTAAAAACTGCTAGTGCATCTTAGCAGTTGTAAGGATTTTTTACATTTCGCGATTCTATAAATCTTTCAGAATCTTCTTACATCTGAAGGACAACAAGGAACAACAGCAAATGTAATAAAAATGTCCGTATTTAACAAGTTCTGACGGTCGTCAGGAATTGTAATTTTATTGCCTTCTAAGAGCGTGTTTTGTGAGCTTCGACTGATAAAAATGTCTAAACGTTTTATACATTGCGGGACAATTCTTAGTAACTTTACTTCATAACTTGATAGTTCTGTTGATAAAACTGCAACAGTTATAAACTGTGCAGTGATTCTATCAACAATGTGTGAGGTTACTAGTCCTGATGGAAATAAAGGACGAACTAATATTATAGCTTGTTTGTCAGACTCGTCGGTCGGCAGAGCAACTAACCACAAACATCCTTTCTTCTTACCCTATTCAACAGTCGCTACGCGACTTTTCCGCCATTTACTTTGACCAAATATTTAGGCTTTATAAAGTATGCAGAAAACAGTCTAGCGGTTTTAATTGAGTACACAACTTGAGTTTGAGTTTTCTACAGCGTATGTCCTTGTGATGCTCTTAGGGCGGACAGAAACGCAATTCGCTTTTCCACCGCTGAATGTAATTCGAAATAGTTAGTATACACACGTTCTAAATAACATAAAACATAATCAACCTATATCAGAGCAGATTTAGGTCGTTGGAAAAAAAGCGGAAAAAATATTTGCGTGCATTAATGAACACACTGCGTCAATCCAATATTTGTTTTGATCATCATCAAATCGCAATAATCTGCCTCACATTTGTCATTAAAATTGGATTCGTCATTGTCACCATGGTAGGTTTTACTTAATCACCGTTCCATTTTCGAGGAATGCAAAGCCGACATAATAACGAAGCAGTGAAGCGAATCCTTTGAAACTATGCAAATTTGTTTGTAGCGGCATTTTGTCACGATCAAAAGATTTGCCTCGGGTCCTTCCAATAAGATTCTATTTAAATTTTAAGGAATTTCCCGCTGACATAGAACAAACGATGTGATACTTTAAAGAAGCGATGCGACACTATGCAGTGTTTGTGATTGTTTTTTATGTTCAATTTATATTTGTATTGAATTTATATTGTTTGTAGCGATTTCAATAATGCCATTTTATTGTTTACCCTAATAATGGACGAAAAAGGTTTTAAGTGGAATCAAAAGAAAATAAATTCACATTTCAAGGCCGAAACAGAATTATAATTCAAATTACCTCGTCGCACTACATTCTAATAATAAAACGTAATAAACTCGACTTAAAACCTACTGGTTTACCAAACCACCTTCTTCAGATATACATTGCTCAATTCATACAACTCAATTCTAAGAAATGAATAAAAGATCATGAAAAACTATAGGTCAAAACCTTGTTAAGCAATATGAGAATGCATCAAAGTTATTTTAGTATGAAACAAATACTACAATGTTTTATGAAAACTTGATCGAAAAACTGACAATGGAATGGAAAAATAGTWCATATCAAAAAGTGAGAAATTTGCAAAAAGCTAGATCGATAGATAGAGATAGCCCAKATAGGACGGCGACATTGTTTTACGTAAATACCTGTTGCTTCATAAATATCGAAACCTCCAGTAACCATAGACTTAAATACTTAAAAACAGAGTTTTAAAAGATTTYTSTCAATATTTTTCTCATACTCTCCAATATCCCGGTCATTTTTATAAARTAAAAGGCGTTTTTAGTCSAGTCCCAAACMCGYTGTCCGAACGCACTTATAACTAGGTATGATATTAGATAAAAAGCAAAATTCACTAGACGAGMATAAAATGTAAGAATGAAAGTAAACCAAAGTAAAAAACCCTTCAGAACTTTAACTAATAATGACAAAGAATAAGTACAAAAACCGCCACAAAAATGTACTAAGCCATATGTAGGGCTCTGCAAGACCACGGATATATGTATCATGTGAGGAAACGCAAACTAAGTGTATAATTGACCGTAATTAAAGTTCCTTTTACAGCAGGATATATAAGAATTACATTTTTACGTTCTTGGTTAAAGATTATTTAGCTTGAAAGAACATAATTTAGAAATCAAAGCATTTACAATCGAATTTAATTGAACTTCAATTAAATGTGGAAAGTATACCCAATTGGCTATAGTGAATAGTTTTGGTTCACCTGAAAATCTCAATGTTAACACAGAAATTAACTTCTTGTATAATGATCCGAAACTCAAATCCCCAACGGGCCTTTATTTCGCATGTTTAACCAGAACGACTTATTTATCTTGCCTCTGATAGAGAATTAAGTCAAGCCTTGGTTCACCCCTTTTTGTTAAAGAGCCTATGGACGGGTTGCTTATCTCTTTTCAAATCTCTGGGGTTGTATCGACTGTAAAGCGGTCTGGGCATTWAATGTATTTTTTGTTGGCGTTCAATGCGGTGATTAGAAAGCTTGAGCCTTATTTTATCGCTWATGCCAAACTACCATTAGTAATTTAAGCAAACCAGATTATGCTTGTTCAGAAGCAAAGGAAATCTAGTTCTTATATGAAATGACTGAAATTGATGACTTTCRGTATGTCATATTARTTTTATAACAAGCAGCAAATATTCTTCTTAAAAAATGTGCCCATTTTTAAGACCAATTATTTTCAAGWATGAACAAGTAAGAGCGAYAATAATTTAAGAAGAGCATCCGGGGTTAGAACAAAAAAATATCTATCGGCGCACTGGCAACTAAACGGTCAGAGTCACTGTTTTCATATTTTASACTTTTTTSAATTTATGTTGTTTTATTATTAGCAATTTATTATAATTTAGTTAATAATTACTTTYRACTGAGAAAGTYCTGAMGTTYGATGACTCTATGGTTGACTGAGTCGCAGTKGAATGTTCCTCATTAAAGACAAGTTCAGTTGATAACGATRCTGTAAASAAGAAAAGTTAACAGACKSTTATTTAACAAAAATTGTCACTTTCATATTGRATTGACCGAATATCACCGGTTAGATTGCTCAAAATAAAAACGAATTTGATCTGATTAACATTAGTCATTWAAAACGTTATGTTTAAATGCTTCAATCAACAAAGATAACGTGAAAGTATAGAAATAGTATTTATTTTACCGATGGAACTACATATCACTTGAGAATAATTCAACTTTTCGTAATGTATTTTTGTAATTGACGCCTAACGGAATTAAATTAAATGTTTTTTTTATTTACTGTATCAACCTTAAAATTCCTCTTTATTTTTACACTTGTGTTCAGCATCTAGAAATTCGCTTTTCATGTAAAAGCAATGATCTGTTTAAAGGCTTCTCCAAACAGGCGACATTAATTAAGTTAAATATTATAAGTTTGAAATGGCACAAATTAATAACTAACCACAAATGTTACATCGATTTGCTTGTTAGAAACCATCCGCTGGATTCACGGGTGCCGGTCTGTTTTTTATCGGACATTTATTGAGCGATAATTTTTACTACCACTTAATTGGAAGCCAGTTTGAATATTGCTTAATGACAAAATTATTTCACATCTTGCGGAAACAAAAATGAACTGTTCTCCGAGCGAAGGAATTAGACCAAGACATGATAACAATTGTGAGAGATGATTGACAATTTTCAATCGCCAAATGCATTTAATATTTCAACAGTTCTTTTAAGATGGCAGATTTTTTACATTTGTACATGATTTCATAGCTAGTTATTAATAATACCCACGCGAACAGGTTTAGTGCACTAGAGTTGATTCGTTCTGTGGAGGGATCTGTACTGAGTATTTTTATTCAAATCGATCTCGAGCTCTTCAAATTCAAACAAGAAAAACTCTATTGTGCATATGTATGTTATCAGAACAGACTGGTTTGGGAATAAAAATAGTCCGTAATTTTTACCCAAACCATTTGCATACCCAAATTTCCTTTTAGCAACACTCAAGGAAATTACATGTACCGGTATGCTATTTATATGCTAAAAAGCTCTCGGAAATTATTTTCACAAAAGGAAGTAATTTGGATTGAAAATGTAGCTTCAAACACATTCGGTCGATATGGAATATTGCCACGATATAATTTAACAGTCTTCTGACGCGTTTCCAATTATCATTTCAATGACAAAAAATGTAAGTTGATTTCGAAAGTAAAAGCGCACTTCTCGTTTATTTTCTTTAAATGCGTTTTCTTATTCATATTTTTGCGTTGTAATCTGGATTGTGGCTGAAGTGCGAATTAAAAATTGTTTTTTATTGTTGTTATCTAATTAATTAACTTGAGCCGCAAGTCCACATTGCTCTGTTGTGCAATATTATATTTAATTGCTTTACTGCAACTCATTTTAGAGCGAGAAGTAAATCCAAAGATAATAAAGGAGATAACGAATAGTAGACATAAATACTGAAAATACGCCAATTAATTTTTGCATATTTTACAAAGTTGATCCCCTTTTAAAGAATAAGTAACAGCACTGTATACTGAATTGCATTCGTAAATATTGTCTGATACACATATCAGACATTTATGATTTTATCATCATATTTATATTATTAAATTTGGTGTAAAAGTCACCCATGGTTCCTTCGCAACTATAAAATGTCACAAGAATTGCTGGAGATGGAATTGTTGTTTTTTTACTGTCAAATTGATTGCTTTACTTTCTAAGAAGATAACGGGATTGGCGAATTGCAGAAGGTAAAGGCACATTTTCCTTCCTGAAAAGAGTTTAACTTAACTCACAAATACCGTAAAATATTTAGATCATAGTGTTGACAATATCATCTACTTTTTATTCAGAAATGAGTCATATTAATGAATTATTAAGTTATATTAATTATATTGTTTCGTAATTTTTAAGATTCAACTTATTTTAGATACCGTTCATTTACTGTTAAGGTTATCATTTTAAATGAAGAGAAGCTCGATGAAAGAGCGAATACCACATTCCAATGTGTTTTTGCTAATATATTTTTGATTCAAAACTAACGGCAATAAATTGAAAAAAAATTCAAAAAAATCACGAAAAAAAAATCGAATACAGAAGTTATACTAGATCATGATTTGATTGGTTCTACATTTTCATTAAATCGATTTTTAGATAACTTTTAAATTAAAAACCAAAGGCAATTATGTTATTTCTACGAGGATGTAATATTTATACATTTGTACAGATTTATTACTAGACATAGATCTAATTACATGTTCAATTTGAGCGAAGATAGACAATGTGCCCTAAAGCTCAGATTAGCTAGCAGTGAAGAACTGGGAAGATGATTAATTGAATATGGAATTTCTTTGACTGTTATGTTGGATTAAAACATTTAGTCTCCTGGTAGTCATCCATAAAGTAATTCATACGAGCTGTTCATTAATTCCTGTCATTTTCAATAGCTCTATTACCCCATTGAGTTGAATTATTTCATATGTTCAATTACTCCATTTGGGTTTAGTGGTAATAAATAATTGTATGTTAATATTCCGCAACTTGTAATTTCGTCAGAAACTTAATTAAGTGTGTGTGTTTACACTAATCACTTTTTATATTATATTCATCATTTATAATTCAACTACAGTAAAACAAAACTGTGGCTACAATAATACAGAACTATTTTACTTTAACTAGATATTATTTTTCCGATCTACTAATACGAAATTGTATGTGAATAATACTGGGATTTTCTGTGATTGACTACATTTTCAAAAGTTCATACATATTGTGCAAGTGAACAAAGTTGAAAAATTTTAAGATCCAACATATTTTAAAATTTTTCTCTTATCTATTTCTCACAGATTATTTAAAAATTTTCAAAAATATTGCGTAGAATATTAGTGAAGACTTATACATTGTTAATTCTAAACAATGCATTTGCAAAATGCTGTGGTTTTTTTATAGCCTTGTAATATTACCACGCAATTTTGTATCTTTAATTCATTAAATTAATTAAAAGATTAATAAAAATTAACAAATATTTTTACCAAGCTAAACATCTTAATTAGAGTGATCAGTTGAGATAAAAACATTTATTGAAGCATGATTTTATCTAATATTTTTGTGCATTTTTGCGTCAAAATACTGTGATACATTTGAAGTAGAGCTGCGATGAACTTCTTCTGAACCTTCGTTTTAGAAACACGAGAAACTGTGTCGAATTCCACTTGATTAACGAATTAAAGCATACTCTATTGCGTCATCTTCGCTAAGGTCTATGTTAAAATACATTATTATATTAATTTTTATTTATAAAACTACATACACAAACTTATTTTATTCATTTTGTTTTCAGGTAAGTGAATTTTAAATGTATTGCAACAACATGCGGATGAGATCAAGACAATAAATTGGTAAGACAAAATAATACATTTCATTGGTTTAATTTGATGTCGCTAGAATATGGGTGTAGCAAGATTACAACATCATTTTGTACTGGACTGATTCTAATACAATATTCCTTTCGGGTATTTATTTATTGTGGGAAACAGTAAAAAACGTGTCTTTTATCTTGTTGAATAGCATTTGATTGCCAATTTAAAAGGCATTAGCCATCGTTACGAGCAATTTTATATTTCGCGACAGAATGGAAAATTTGCTTAGGGAAAGTCAAGAGATGCTAAACCTGAAATACCCATTACGTAAAATGGTTGCACCATTTTGTGCCTTACGGTTCTCGTGAGATAATCGTAGATATAATGATTGCTTAATTTCCAGGAAATAACTACCAAATTGACCAGTTTTGTTGCCAGTTAGAATCGGTTAGTTAGTATTAGCAGCAAATGTGGTGGGAAAGAAAAGATAGAAATACTTTACGTTAATGAACACATTATACTTCTTATGACCGACAGTAGAAGTAGATTTAACAAAACACATATATTGAACGAGGATGAATTGGATGCTTTTTTGTAATTCAATGTGGAACTACATCTGTTGAATTCTATTCACCAGTCGCCCCAAATGAGCTCACAACATGCAAAGTGTATCCATTACTAGGAGCCAAGGGATTCGACTTATGCAAACGAGGACCTTCATTAAACATCCGAGTATTCGTAATTCATTAAACATTAAGGCAGATGCACTTTAATCATTAATAGTGTTTGTCCCTGAGATAAAATTAGTAAAAGGACTCATGATAGATTTTGTTCATCTTTTATAAAACTTCATTCTTTGATCTCTGATCTCAAAAACCATTTATCGAAATATGAAAAAAAAACCATCGCCCAAGAGTCATTTGGTTCTTTTCAAATGGATAAGTTGAGATTTTTTATAATATGTTGCTCTGTTTCTAAAAAAATAACCCTATTGGTAGTTCAACCATATATTACGGTATGTCCTTAATTAACTTCGTTTTGGATAAATTAGCAATTATCTTCAGAACTCTGTTTATATAGATATACCCAGTAATAATAATTACTTCTAGTTGAATATATCTCGTCGACTAGCTTCAGGCACGTTTTAAGTTACTATAAGCACATTTAAGCAACATTTATTATACATATTCTTCTTCTTCTAGTGCCAATCCGTTGCCGAATGTTGGCAATCATTCCAGCAATGATAATTTTATTTGTTGCTGCTCTGAATAGTCGCGTGGTGGATGTTTCAAACCAGGTTTTCAAGTTCTTCAGCTCGGATATTCGATTTCTTTCAACGCTTCTTTTGGTTTCGTTTCTCATGATGTGCCCCAGATATTCCAATTTTCTTCAGCTTTACTGTGTATGTTATTTATTTAGTTTTGGAGTATTCGGGTGTTTGATATTTATTCCGCCCATGATATTTTGAGGATTCGTCTATATGTCCACCACTCAAACGCCTCCAGCCTCTTTGTTGTTGCCTGCGTTAAGGTCCAATACTCTACTCCGTACAACAAGATGGAGAATACGTAGCAGTCTGAGTTTCAGTTCTAAATTCAAATTATGTGTCTTGAATAATTTGGACTTTTGATTGAAGGCTGTTCTTGCCTTTTCAATTCCTGTTTTTATTTCTTGGTAGTGGTCCCATTGATCATTTAGTACTGTGCCGATACATGTGTATGTTGGCACTCGTTCTACCGCTTTCTCATTGATGGCAAGCTTCACTACTCCAATTATTTCTTTACTAATTACCATGAATTTTGTTTTACTGTCGTTGACTTCCAGACCATATTTCTTAGTTACCTCAAGTACTCTGTCCAATTAAAGCTGCAGTCCCTGTGCAGCGTGTGCAAATATGACTGTGTCATCGGTATATCTGAAATTCTTTATTCTTTCGCCATTTACTAGTACGCCTGATTTTGTGTATTCTAGGGCTACTTGCAAAATTGCCTCTGAGTACATGTTGAATATGAGAGGTGATAATATACATCCCTGGCGTACTCGTCTTAAGATTTGCACTTCCTTTATTTTGGCATGGTTAATTCTAACGGAAGCTGCTTGATTCCAGTATAAGTTCTTAATTATGCGTAGATCTTTGCTGTCAAGTCCACTATCTTGCAGGACGTCCGTCATTTTGTTGTGTTAAAATTTATCAAACTATTTTTCATAATCAATGAAACAAGCATACACTTCAAAATTCATATCCCTGCAACGCTAGAAGAGCACCTGTACACTGAAAAGGGCATCTCTTGGTCCAAGAGCTTTCATAAAGCCAAACACTGTGTTGACGGTATCTGTTCTTCACAGTTTGTACAGTCTCCAATGTATGATTTTTAAAAATAATTTCAATAAGTGATCTCGATCTCAGCAATTCTTTGGGTATTTTTCCACGGTTGTATATTTCATTGAATATGATAGTTAGTTCTCTTCTGCAATCCTTATCAAAAAGTTTGGCAATCTCTGACTGTACCTCATCTGGACCAGATGGATGTTCGGTCCGGCTATGGCGTTTGTTATTTGTTGTTCTGTTCTTGTGCCTGAGAACAATTCTTTCACGTAATCCTTCCATGTTAAATTTATTTTTTCGACATCTACAGTTGTATCGCCTTGCTCATTTCCCATTTTACCTATTCATTTCTTCTTGAATTTTCCTGTTATTTCCCTGATCTTCTTATATACACCAAATGTGTCGTGCTTTGAATGTGCTATTTCAATCTCTTTGCACTTGGCTTTGGGTTATTGTCTTTTTGCTTCTCTGATGTCTTTTCTAATCTGGTTGTTGATAAATCTATATATATTCGTGTTATTATTTATTTTAAACTTCCTTCTTTCTTCCATCAACTTCAGTATCTCTTTATTCATCCAGGGTGTCCTCTTGTCTATATTTGCTATTAGTATTTTTATTAGACTCTGACTATTTTCTCTAATTTTTCCTCTAGCTCTGCGCTGTTTTTTACATTTCGCAAGGCGTTACTTATTAGGTTCATGGCCTGAGTTCTTACCTCTCGTTTATTGATCTTCCTTCTACCATAAGTGGTTGTGCGCTTTGTTTTGCATTCAGTTTCTTTTATTGTAGCCTACATTCTGCTAGTATATGATGAGATATCTTTGTCCGCTCCAGGATAAGTTTTGGCCATATACATTACAGTTTATAATGATTATTCAATTGAAACAAATATTTCAAAAAATATAGCTTGCGGTGTTTCTAAAATGAGAAAGTTTATTATCGTTTAAGATTTTATTATTTTCTTCTTTTAGAATACGCGAAATATCTCACAAGGAAAGTATCCATGTAGGCTGCAAATACTAATATGAAAAGTTTAGAATATATATATTTATAAATAATCTTTATTTCTTACAGAAAAAGGCTATCGACCCAATCGGTCTTTCTGCCCAGTTTAGAATATTTTAAGGTTTAATCCGGTTTCATTTTCAAAGTGCGGTCGGTCGCACAATGATCTTAGATGTGCTAGTAATATTTGCAAAAATTACCGTAAATCAACATTTATTGTCTAAGCTAATAATATTTTTCAATTAAAAAATTTAATATTAGAGGATAACGAACGATGGCAACTTGGCTCACTTATTAATATGGATTGATGCTTTGATATGTTCATAAACCGTAATAAGTTCAAAAGAACAAAGTCGTATCTTGAAAATAAATGTCAAATAACCGTAACGATTCATCCCAGACATACAATCTCACCTATCGGTAAAATCGCCCGATGTGATGTTCAGTTTTGGAAATATTGGAAATAAAACAACGTTACGTTATAATACAAACCTGGTTTTTGTTCTGCGTTTCGTCGACATTCCCTGCCATTGCTGAAGCAATATAGAACTAGACAAATCGAACAACTTTGGCGCAAATTTTTCTTGAATCTTGCGATAATTTTCTACATAACCAAATGGACTCATTTCTTTTTTAGGCGTTTTCAACATTTTAAATTTGCATTAGGTATTGATGGCAGTGCTATGCAACTAATTAAATGATACGTCCATCAATGAGACTTTTAAAAGCTTTTTATTTCGAATAGAAGTATCGTTTAATACGTAAACTAACTAAAGGCTAATGTGATATTGCCTATACAAAGTACAAAATCAGAATGTGGACCCATTGCTGGGAGTCTTATTTATAGGTTATTTAATTGTTAATTAATGTTGTCTAATAAACATTCCTATTTTAAGTAGACGTCTAATGTGGTTCAGGATGAATCACATTTGCTAATGTTTACCAAATATGCAACAGGAAGCTAATGTTGTATCATTCCACGGTGGGTTTATATATCGTAAAAACTAGTTCTCTTTGTGGTGATGATTTTTGGAGATGGTTTCGATCTTCTCTAGAAAATTAACTATAAATTTAGGTACAACTCTACAACTTAGGTAACTTCTAGTCTTATTCTCAAGTGCCTAAACGTAAAAAATTATATAGCATTAAAATCAGTATTCAATGAAAACGGAAACTTTTGAACTGAATAACTGTTTACCATTTTATGTACCGTACGAGCAACATTTATTGATATCCATGAAATGTATATTGTCAAATAGAAAATGTTTTTGTGCAAGAATCGACAACAAATACTTTTTTTTCACTGCCATAATTGATATTTGATTCTGAAGAAGTATCGTAACTCACAATTCACTCTGTCTTTTTACAGTAGTTTTTCAAACTCTAACAATAACATTTTTCACAAGAAATCGGGATTGAATTGAACAAATCAATTTATTTGAAAAAACCTTCGTGAATTGAAATTGATTTTGGTTCGTGGAATAAAACAGCTTAAAGCAAAACTAATGGAAAATTAGATCTGGAATATAGAGAGCAAACCCTGCTAACTACTGACACCAACCAAAATTACTATTATTTTTTGAGTAAGGAAATTATTTTAAAATCAGAACTAAGAATAGAACATCTTAACATTCAATTCTGAATAATTTTTAAATTTTGGCTTTGTTTACTGGATTTTATGTGTAAGGGACTCATCCACTGAAGACCGTGGCGTAATTTTTTTTGGAAAACCACTCACTTCAATTATATACTAACAAATTAATTTGAATCCCTTTTCACTATACTTGATTTTGAAATCATTGTTCCGACTATTTCGTAAAGCACTGATTATCAAATTTAATAATACGTTAATAGCTCGTTAAGCTTGTGTGACACTGATTCAAACAAAATTTCCTTTAATTACAGCAAATGTGACTAATATTCGCATGTCGCCTTAATCCGTTTCATTATCATTTCAGTTTGAATCGTTTTCAAACAAGAATTGAAGCGCTCATAAATAAAATGAAGTATATTTTCCACATTTTCAAGCACGTGTAATATGAAATTGCTTTAGATATTTGCATTCCTACTAATTTCGCTTTCATAAATCAGTTTTGGATTCTGGATAAAACTCCATTTCCATGGTAAATTGGATTTTTCAACAGATAACTATCGCGTCATGAAAACATTTCGAACTGCCAGACCCACAAAGGTATTTTTTCACAATTCCGGTTTGACGCTGCCTTTTTCGGAGTGAATCTAAAATTGTATGTGTATGCTATTTTCAGCAGGCTTCAGCGGTCGGTTTTCGATTTGCTTGGTACTAGCTTTTTAATACAAGCCAGACAGATCTTAATCTGTATTGTAGTCCGTCCTTTCGCTAATGGATCTGCATTACCTGCGTCATTAATTTTAAAGCACTACTAAAATAAATTACTTAATAGTGGTGCATTGCATGGCAAAACTCACTTGCAAAACCCATCTTTCTAGTTCAAGGCCTTATAAAGTCAACAGAAAAACCTGCTCAAGCCGTGACAATTTTAGAGCAAGATTTCCGCATACTGAGTTGGAATCCAACACATAAAGAAACTGCCCTCCCTACCGTTTAAAGGCTATTCAAAAATAATCTGAAACAAGAGTGACAAAGGCTTGGATAATCCGAACAAAAGGCATGGAGACTTCATTAAATAATAGCATAGAGCAGCTTTATTTATGCCCTCTATCCATCACTAGCCTTTACCAATTAAGAACTATTCTTAGTAAAGTGAAACGAGGCAACTAAACTACAAAACCTGGTTGAATATCCCCGCAGGAATTTATCCACATTAGAAGCTCTATTGTTGTTTTTAGAACTTTCCGCCTTGTTTTATGCAGACCCGATAGAGGGTTAGTGATGTTCAGTTTATCAGAGGTGTAGAGCTTTTTGTTTTTGCAACGGTTTAAGGCTGTTAATGATGATTAGTTTTTTGTGGTGTTTACTGTGAAGACAACTATGTATATTTAGTATTTTATTAGGAGGTTCTTGAATGAAATTTTATTTTCGAACAACAAACAAAAAAGTTCTTGGTGTGGGCGTTGCTATTTCAGAACCGTATGGTGCAAAATGACTTTCTTTTCCGCCAAAGCCAGACTTTAGTTCCTTTTTTAATTCCTAAAGGGTTTTTTGTTGGCTTGAAATTATGTAAGRTCTTTTMCCTGACAAATTTTATTAATTRGATTAAATATGTTCTACTATAAGAACCGCTTTAAAATTCGCTGAAACACGCTACTCTTTGAAAACTGCTCTGCATGCAATGCTTTAAAGGTGTGGWCTAACTTAACAGCCCAGAGCCAGAATGACCCATTTCTTAAAGTAGCTCCATTAAACTTTCATATTGTAAATTGGYTTTCTTGGGTTCAGCGTCAGACTRAGCATTATATGGTTTTATATTATTCTGCCCTATTTCAGTTATGATGGGTAATAATATTTCAAATCTATTTTTCTGTTTAGCTTGCTTTTTATTTCATCTAATTTTGCAGTTTGTGGTCCTTTGCGGTTTATTCGTTATGGTTTTCCTCATTACTCGTTTTATTGCAATTTTTTTTCCGCTGGCCTTATTCCAGCATTGCTATTTCCTGTGAGCGGTTTGTTAGATTATTATTGCTTGTAGGTAAATTACACTGGAATTAAACATAAACTAGTGCAATTAAAGAGAGTATAAAAAACACTTTTGTTTTTCCATTTAAAAATTTCATCACGTTTACGTCGTTCCTTCACATACTATAAACCGGCCCTATAACCGCTCTTCCTCCATAAAAGAACGTCCCCATTTGTCTTTTTGTTCAATTCGCGATCTCAGTTTCCTTCCCACATGTACGCTATAAACTCTGCAGTTTGTAATTAATTGAAAACGACTCTGTTTCACCAAAACCATGTCTTTCCTATAAAATTATAGCCTAGAGAGCGGTATTGATACATCTAAGTTGGTTTCGAACAACTGTAATAATGCAACACTTTGTGTCGTGTTATTTGTGTGATTATTCTCGTTTCCTTTTGCTGCGCTGCTTCTTATGTGATTAGTATTATACGAGCATTCAAGCAGGGAAAACAAATTCAATATAATTTCCCATCGTATTAGTTATGGATGTGCATTCAGGTATTTTTATTAATTATTCATACTTGCAATTTGAAGTTCGAATTACATATATCTATTAAAATGGGGAAACATGGTTTTTAATAAAGCTTTAGGATTGATGCTTGTTCATTCTATTAGAAATCTAGCGAATGACTGCTACTTGTCGGAATTTAAATTTACAGTTCGCTGGTTTTGGTTCGACTTATTTCCACCTGTTATACTGAGGCGATGGTTTATATTCCGAAGGAATTTTTTGCAATATTATTATCCACTTTATTTCGGCTAATATGTGCTTCACAGACGCTTTTTGGTCCCCATGTGCTCATATATTTCGAAGTCTATTCGCATACCATCACGATTTAATCTACTGTTCTGTAGATCATACAAAATAAAAATGCTTTTAATAATCAAATTTCATTCTTTATTTGTTTGTATGGATTGTTCAATGTTCCAAAAATATTATTTTTCTTTTATTACGGTTTTTAACTTTAAAGTTCCGATCGTCCTATCTTAAAATCCAATTGTTGGATGAAAATATGTTTGGATTAGGCAGAATAACTTTTTAATTAATTTGTTCTGCAGTGTGGTTTTGCTTATTTATTTCTATTTAATCGCTTTGATATTTTGGACTATTGTGAAGTTTTGGTTCAACATTTCAAAAAATGCTTTCTTTGACTTGAACATTCAATTTATCACTACAAATGTAGCGACATTGTTATCTATTAAGTGATTCCGATTAAACCCGATTTTTTAGTTTCTTGTTTACGTAATTTCTATTTCGAAAGCGTCGCTTAGCTTTCAATAAACAGCATTTAAGGCGACTTGAGTTTCAAGAAGACTGTTCTCTCTAATTGTACTCGTAAATACGTAAGAATGCTGCAGCAAACCTTAAATCGTTCACAATACTTGGGCTGTTTTAAGCTGTAAAGTGGGTAACGTTCTTTTGACTCCTCTTCCATCCGAACTCTAAATTTGGAAATGTGCGGATAGTTTTATATGCGCATGTTGGAAATTCAACAACTGAAAAAACAACTTTCAATGATACATGTATTTCTTAACAAATATTCTGCCTTTTTATTTTTTAAACATTATAGCATAGGTTGAAATCTCCGACATGATAATAATTTATCGCCCAAATCCTCCTTGTCTTCCGAAACCACTTTGACCTCCAAAACCTCCACTTTGGCCTCCAAATCCGCCACCTTGTCCACCACCGCTTTGTCGTCCAAAACCGCCCCCGCTTTGACCGCCAAATCCTCCTCCACTCTGACCGCCAAAACCTCCTTGACTACTTCCTAAAAACAAAGTTTGTTAAAATTCTTTATAGTAATTTATAATTTTCATAACGATGTATCAACATTTTTGGTTTGTTGTTGATTGTTTAAATGAATATTAGTAACCTTGACCTCCAAATCCTCCTTGACCGCCTTGACCGCTTTGACCAAAACCGCCACCTCCTTGTCCAAAGCCGCTATTGCCAAATTGGGGAAGTGCATTAATTGCGGATATAATGCAGAGGATCAGACATGCTAAGAGCATGTAGTTCTGGAAAAAAGTGGTATATATTAAATTGGGGAGAAAAAAATGTTTGAAATAATATTAAGCTTTAAAGCTACAAAAGGAAAGAAGACGCTAAGTTGCTAAGCAAACGATTAGAAACAGTATAACGATTCAAGTTCTTAAGAGATGTTTTGTAAATGTAATTTTAGAAAATTTGTTTTTCATTAACATTCAAAATCCTAGCAAAATGAAAGTGTCTTTTAACAGTAAAATTTATTGCAGTTTAAACTTCTTTTGGCTTGTAGACTCTATTGAGTATAATGTACGAACACCTAAAAGATGCCTTATAACACTGTATGATCGAAATATTATCAAATAAGTGCACTAATCACTTTCGATTAAATGGCCAACTTCTCAATATCAACAATATTCTAATAAATTAGTTTTATCAGTTACCTTATTGCTCTGAGCCATTATTACTTCAACACTACGTCACCTTCCTTATTTTGTTGCACAAAACTTGTCACTGTTATAAAATCCTTTGTTGTGTGACTTTTTATAGCAATATTCCTAAATCGCATATACACGCAATATTTAACTACTTTCGGTTTTAAATAATCCGTCTAGTATTTTGGTGAAAATTCTGAAAATAGTTTATTGATTCCGAAAAAAACGCATTTTGAGTCAATTAGCAAGTAGCAAATCATTACTAAAAATTTGTAAATATTTACCAGTCCAGTGGACGGACACTATTAATTTGCCTTTTAAGAATTTTTCTTTTGAAAGTCAGTTTATCTCAATTTGCTCTAAATGTGTATTGGGCACTCAAATTGACGGTGCTCCATATACTGTCGAAATGCAGGTTTTTCAGTTTTATTCAGATCCGAATTACGCCTAATTTTGAGTTTATAAAATATGTGAACTACACCTCTGCACATCGACAATAACATTGGTACTTAAATCAATTGAACAAATATTGGAAGATCAATATGAGTGATTTCGCGTTCTCTGGGTTTTTTACCCGTACAGAAATATGTAGAAACTATACAATGTGTCCCGAAAATCAATCATAATCAGCTGTATTAAGGTACAAAAATTAACTAACTAAAAACAGAGTAATTTTTGCTATCGACTTTTTAATGAGGCCTGAACTGAGAGCAATTGTATAATGATTACGCTATAGATTAAGGATTAATTATGTTTTAACTTGTTTTGGCGGTCCTTTAATTGGGGTAAAGTTGTATAATTTGCTTAAGAATTTGGAGCTGTTTTGCACGCTACTATTCAAAATAAACCATAATTAGGAAATAAATTTTGTATATTATACTGCAGGAAAACAACACCGCAGTTTGGGAAAATTTATTGAGTAAAGCCCCCTTTGTGTTCGCAACAGCAAAAGCCAAATTGATATTTAGACTAAAAGACCTTTTCTATAAGTCTATAGCTAAAACAATCAACTTTCCCGAAATTTATTTCTGGTTTCAAAAATCTCAACTGCTTTTGAACTTATTGTAAGTTTTATTTTCTCGCAGTTTCTAACAGCAATTTACCACAAGTTCATCATCAACGTTTCTGTTATTATCTGGCGCTCCCAGTATTTTCAGTTTAAAACTTGCAAGGTTGCTTTGCAGCATTCGTTCAATTATCACTTATCACGAAGATCCTGATAGCAGTAGCATATTTCCACAATTAAATTTAATCAATTAAATGATGAGCAATGGAATTTAGCAAGCATTTAATTATTGTACTATTTCGATAATTAAATCTTTTAATAATTAATATCTTTCTTATTTCGGTCAACTTTTTTTTAATAAATCGAGCATTTTTAATCTAATTACGCTATTTTTACATGTAGTATCCAGTCTTGCTATGTTTAGTCTCAATATATTATATTTTTTTGTGTTAAAGAATTGTGTCATAAAATATATAATTGGGTGAAAGTACCCAAGGACTCGCACTATAAGTGAAAATTGCGAGAAAAGTCTCTCATTTTCATTTTATGCTCCAGAATTTCCGTCAGTTTGCAATTAATTGATAATCACAAAAAATAATATGCAAAAAATTATGTTTTAAGTTCATCGCAAATTTTAGACACCCAAATTCCATTGCCAGTATTCAGTCAATAATAATAGGTATATGTGATCTTACATATTCACTGGCTCATATTGTTTTTTTTTATTTAATTGAAAATATGTTTGTAATTTAATAAAGAATAATCATCAGATCAAACTATCTGCAAATTAATTAATTCGACTTAAATTCAATTCTCAGGAACAGTTCAATTCTCAATTCTGTAAAATAAGAACGCAATAGATTTTATTCTGCGCTTTAATCTCTGCACTAAACATCGAACTCCAAAGGGCACAAACATGGATTCCGTTTTGGATTAAACCGAGCGATTTATACTGAAGATTAGAGCGTTGCACTTCCCTTCGTTCAACTGCAGACAACCAATATCTATAAATATCAGCTCTAATCTCTTCCAACCTGGTTTACGTGCCTGGTACACATTTAAGCCACTTTTTTCGATTCGGTAAGGTTATTGGAAAAAGCGTTGTGGAAAATTTAATGAAAATTGGCGTCGAGTAACTAGATTAAAGTGTTTTAAGGCTTTACAGAGGTCAGCGATATGGGGTTAATTAGATCAAGATTAAAAACTCGATTGAATTGTTTTCGCTATATACTTAGCAGATATTTAATTAAATGTTGCATTGAGATTAGTTTTTATTGAGCAGTCTCGCTATGGGATAGTTAATATAGTGCGTTTATGTTCACTTAGTTATAAGAAAGCATCAGCCCTAAGTTTATTTTAAGTGGATGCCGCGAAATGTCCCCCCTCTATTTAGATAGCAGCTTTAGAATCACAGAAATTGTGTTTAAGTACGAATTATTAGTTAAGTCTATTACCTCCAAAAGTGCCTGTCATAGATAAAATGATGGATGAAAATTGAGAGAAGCACAGCCATTATATTGCAATTGTTTCAGTGATGACCTACGCTATCGAATAATATAAATCTTAATAGCTTATTTAGACGCTGCATTTATTTATCTTGTTTCAGCCTCGTCATAATATCGCTTCGTTCTATGTGCTAGCGAATTTTGTTTTGTGGCTGAAAGTAGTTTCTGTTAGAAAAAATAATAAGTCGATTAAGGCTACTGGACCCGAAAGTTTTACCTTTAATATTAAAGTTTTTGGTAAATCTAGGAAAAAGAACGTAATATCAATAATTTCATCCAATTAACATTGTGTACCTATTAGTTTAGTTGATAAATTAAGTTGGCAAATTCAGTTTGAAAATTAAATCTAGCAAATTCTACAAATTTTATATCTCGTGCGCGAATTCTATTTGCTATATGTTCATTCCAAACATAAAATTATGAAAATGTATTTAATGTTATACATGAAGTTTTAATCTGGAAATTTATAAATTAAAATTGTTATAAACATATGCAGTCAGTTTAACTGTTAATAGTTTAGGAAATATATGCTATGAATCAAAGTTTTTTGCAAATTTTCAAATAGTTCTTTCATTACTGGTCAATAAATGGCACATCCCATAAAATAACTTTACATACTACACATTCATAAATTTATAATTCTTGTTGTACTGTGTCCATGTCTACTTACTTCGGACTATTTGATCAGTAAGCTCCTTGACCAATAATTGTCTCTCGTTTTTCATTATATCTAAGTATCTGATTATAATATACACATACTTTTGCTGTGTTTAAAAGTTGAAATTTCACTTTCTTAATTTAATATTTTTTTAGACACAATTGAAAACATGTATTGCTTGAAAATACTGAATGATTTTGAGCCTTCGTTGTTGTAAGAAATACCATCTATTTATCACGGGCTGAAAACTCAAAGGGTTTTTATAAATTATCCTAGCACTTCGATATTTGCACTATCTGTTTACTAGAAAATTTTGTAGCACATTTCCTATATTTAACACATCAGTTATTTCTATGAGAACGTTTCTTTAGTAAAAAGTGTCCGTTACAGTCCTTTGTTAGTTATTGCTATTTTACCACACAAAACTCGATTTAACATTAGATATCTCCTTTTCTGGGAACTTGGTAAAATATAATCTGAATATTCTTTACGGAGAAATTTCGTTAATAACTTCTTTTAGAACGCATATTTTGATCTGTTTACTTCGTGTAATTCATAAATGATCGATAGTTTATCTCGAGTAACCTGAATTATTTTGGACTCGTAGTGGTGGTAAGCATTTGGCGGCCCCCTTTTTCAAGACGTTCCATTAGGAATCTTTGGTCTCCCACATTAACGTATCTTATAGGTTATTATATTCTTTTTCTTCCTGGGTTCCAGTCAAAGTGTGAAATAAAAATTTTTATATCGTTTATTTCATGACGTTTCGGCGAGACAACAGCGCCATAATCAGATTTAAAATCTATACAAACTCATAGTTCGGTTTGTTATATTCGGTTGTTTATAAAGTGGTCAGTTTACTGCTTTGATCAAGCTTCGGTGTGTTAAAATATTGAAATAATCATTTATGTTTTCCTTTTTGAGGAACTTAGGGTTTTTTGCATCCTTTGCGTACTTAGCTGTTCTGTTAACAATTTTGCAAACCGTTAGTAACAAAAATGTATAGAATTTAACAAACATTTGCGAATACTTTAAACAATTTTTGCCTGTTTTCCGAAGTTGTCCTACTGCTGTATAAATGTTACTTTAATAGCTGTTTTCATAGACAATTCTGAGCCAGATTATTTTTTGACTGTCATCAGAGAGTCATATGTTGCAATTTTTAACGATATTTTTAGATTAAATTCATTTTTCTGTCAGGAATTTCTAGCAACTTCTAAGCGCGCCACCAACATATTTATCTACTTGAAGTATTTAGTATAATTTTTACCGCATATGTTTGGATGCTCAAATAGAGCTACAACAGACCCTGCATTCAGTTGGTAAACAACAAACATCAGCCAGCGCCGAATTGACCAGCGAAAATCATTAAATCAATCCATTACTCCACATGAAATCATTTGGTCATGTTTGTGTAATCAATATTGTGTTTTGCCACGCTCTAATCCGAATTTAAGTATCTCTTTATGTTAAAGCGCAGTTTAATTAGTGAGGAAACTACTTTGAGTACAAATTAATTTACAAGCTCTAAACGGATCGTCCGGGCATATTTTTGCAAGCCTCAAAAGTGAGTTTAAGCTGTATGCAAATTGAGGTTTCGTAATTAAACTGTTGATGGTATTTGAAAGCTCCTTAGTGCCCCAAACATATAAATAGCCAGGGAAAAAGTTGCATTAAAGTACCTTAAAAATATTATTAAATATGTCACATAAATAATCATATCCACAATTTATCATAGATATGTACATCATGTGAGTATTTGTGTGAACATTATTTGCTCGATGTTGTTAAATTTGATTCTAATGTCTAGAACTGATTTTAGATGCAGTCTTTAGTTATTTAATTGAAAAGTCGATTATTTTATCAGTAAATTAAAATTATTTTTACTTGTCCTTAGTTCGGAATGAATACGTTTTTAAAACTAGAAAATTAGCATTAAATTATTTGTACTAAATTCTTATGCATGAACTGCATTGATTTTTAAAACCTGGTGTACAAATAGAGATACAAATACAGCATATTCACTACTTGGCACCTTATATGATCTTGATTTCTTTGATTAGAATTTCGGTATTCGTAATTGAATTGCAAGAAGAAAAAGGCCTTGTTTTCTCAATTACTATAATAATCCTTCAATCAAGCAGTAAGTCTTTACTTTCATCAATAACTTCTTTGAATAAGATTTTTTTGCAAGAAACTAATCGATATTTGCTACTTATCCACAGCTGGATTCATTTGTTCCAGTGCGATGTCATAGTGTAAAGGCAATCAATCGTAATGCCAGATTGAATTGGGGGAGTTGGACTGCTTTCATCACGTGTCTGTTATCTGTGAAGGCTTGAAAAAGGTCAACTTCAAAAGAGCCATAGAGGTCACACTGAGTAATTTTTCAATGATTTTCCTTTTCACGCTATTTGCTCATTCCGGTTGGGATTGACTTTTTAAATTTTCGGGATAGTTTCCTTCTTAAAGTAAAATCGTAACTACAAGCAATCGATGCAACACATGTCTTCAATGGAAAGGTCCTAAGTTGGTATTTTTTGATTTTATACAGATGTTGACTCGGTGGTCGGTTCTAATTATAGGATGCTTCTTGTTACATCTGTAAAATGCGACACATTTCGGAACTCTTTAAATACAATATTTCTTTCTGTAATATGAGTCAAACAATACACATGTTTCATGTCTGAAATAAGAGCATATGTGAAATATCATTTATGTTCGTTAGGTATTTTTGTATTTTATCTAGTAAATACCTACGTAGTGAGAAGTACAGTTTACCGCTAGTATTCCAAAGAACAATGAAAACACTTGAAAAACGTATTTTAATCTTAATGACAAGATATAAGATGAGAGACAATTACTCCATTTCTCCATTAAGTAGGTACTCAGGTACGTACCTAATGTAATGTGGTGCTGTAGTATAAATTTCATCGACTCTTAAAAGGAGTCTAATTTATAAAACGTTCAGTTAAAAATATTAACAGCGTTGTAAAACGCTTTTTAGTTATTGAAAGTGACTTTTTTGGAACGGCTTGCATTTAATATAATTTCCGTTTCTTTCAATTTTCTCTCAGTACAATTTATACCTATAGCTATGGCGTCAAATTAGAGATTGTGTGCTGTTGTTGAAACTTGTCCTTAGTTGCTTATGTCAATGCTTTTTTACCTAAAATCCAATCAAAGAGCTGATTTTGCAATTTTTTTTTAACTTCAAGATAAAAGCTAACGAGTTAGTGGTTAAATAAACTAATTAATTATTTGGCAAAATTTGGTATTTGGTCAAGAAATTAAGGGGTTTGAACTACTTCCTTAAAGACTTTTAGTCTCGAGTCTAACGAATCGCAATGTAACTCAATTTTGTCCGACTTTTTCAACTCAAATTTGCGTAAGTCTTTTTTTAAGTTTTTCTATATACATATGAGGGTACCTACTTTGAAACCAAAAGAAATAATTGAATTCAATCAGCTATGGTCGATATCATGGTTCAAAATACTTATCCTCTTTCCAATTTCTCCATGTTCAAAATGTTGAAACTTACAGTTTGTATGTCGGGTTGAGATTAAATAAAAACTTGAAAAAAAAACCTTAAGACTTATTCAGTTAAATCCATTTATGCATGCATATTTAGTTTATTGCTCATTATTGTATTTAATTTATTTAACATTGTTTAAGCAATAGTGTCACAAAACTCTTGTTTCTAGGCCATCAGATACTTTCATTGTATCTCATAAGCCTTTTCGTTTTTTCTTTTGTCGTGAATCTTTTGAAGTTTTTTGAAATTTTCATTTTGTAGAGGAATTAACACGTTATTATAAGCAACTGTCTTTTCAGTCAGTCAGTTTTCTTGGTAAAAACTACATCTAATTTATGTACTGCAATGGCTCACAGTGCAAATGCACAAACAATAATAAACATTGATAGTACGTAATGTCGTTTTCATTAACTCCATTGATATATATTATTTCGTCATTGTTTTTTCATTGGAAAATTCTAAAACATGTTTTTATTATAATTTGTTCCAACGTTTGGTGCCTGTTTCATATATCGTGACTGCTCCGAGTTTTACATCTTCTTAATTAACGGCGATCCAGAGAAAAGCGCAGCTCATCTACTTTTATTGCCATTAAGCAATTTCTGACTGGTAATTTGAAATTTATGTAACTAAGTGCCCATTTATAAATATTTGATTCAGCACTATTAGCCGCATGAGGTACTTCATGTATTAACAGAAATTCATAGCAACTGCACTAATACTGCTTCAAATTTTCGTCGAGTCAGTCAATCGATACGGAAATTAGCCACTATTAATTATGCAGTTAAATGTTAGCTTAATATTACGAGTATGTTTGTCTTTTAATTTTGTATTACTTGTTGAAAGTCTGAGTTAAAACTTTACCGTTCTGGCGCTGTTAAAAGCTGACTAATAGTTAATAACAATTTAATTCAAAGTAAACTAATTGATTTCACCAATATCAGTATGCGAAATAGTTTGGCGAACTTTGTTAAACGTCCATTGTTATCTATATGCTCCGAAGCTGAAATGGATCGATTCATTCAAGTAACAAAAGGATGGCTTTTGTAAAATTTACTTGCAGTTTTGGCTGCTTAAATACATGTTAAATACATTCAATTATTCAATTTTTATTTATATCATCAGCGCAAAGTTAATAAATAAACAATCAACATTCGATACTGGAGCATCTAAGATCGCAACCGGTTCACGAACTTAAACACGCATTAAAATCCACACATCCTATCATTGTTGGCAGTTTGGGAACCAACAAATTATTTTATTTGATAAAAAAATAAATAAAAAATGTACAAAAAAATATTTTCTACCTGAATATGGTAGTCGAGAAAGTGTCATTTTTATGTTTTAGATTTAAAAGTTTTAGTTTTTTCTGTATTTGGCTTAAATGCGTATGCCTTACTACCAGACTGAATAGAATAGTAGATACTATAACTTGCTGTATCTTATTAAAGAAATATTAAGATGATAAAACGTTTATACGCTTTGGCTTTATTTAAAATACTTTGTTATTTATTATTATTATTATTATTAGTTTGCTTTAATTAGATACAACTATCTGTTTCCTACTCTTCAGCACTTCTAAATTTCATCACACTGAATAATATTTTTGAAATCAAATCCAAATGTGCACTTTAAATTATTCACTATAAATTTGTAGACCTAATAGATACTAATGTAAATATTTTTAAACCAACAGCATTTTAAAATAATAAACGGAAATTTAATAAGGCTGATAAAAAAATAAAACGGTGCCATCTCATTCCGCCTGAATGTTTATACGTGCGTAAAAGGGAAAATATATACAAATTTAAGCATTGAAATCATTTAAAAAATAATTTATGTGATATAAAGTTTAATAACCTAGGTCAAATCACCCCAATCTAAAATTGAAACATTGTGTTCCGGCGTTAATAAAAATTGTTTGAAAAAAGCTACATACATTTTCATAAATATATAGATAACATTTTTTTAAATATAAATTGTGCAAATTTCTACTTAATTGTTGATTTTCAAATTGAATGGTTTACACTTTGCGTGCTCTACATATTTTAGCAATATTTAATGCCGTGCGGATGAGATGATCTGTGCCTCATTATTCAATTAAATAAAATTTACATTTTAATGCATTTTTAGACAGAAAAGTAACAGTTTGGTGTATCTAGACCATCGCCTTACGTCTGATTTTTCTAATAACTCGTATCGGGGCCCTATTTATGTGTATATCAATATTTTCTAGATCTCGCATAGTATTAAATGGTAGTTCTTCAAACAAACTTTATGTTTAACTTAATGCACGTTGCTAATTTATATGCGATACAACGTCGCTATGCAGCTCGCATTCCGGGGAAATTTACTCAAATTTTGTATGTACGGCAATTTATCCTGAATGATCCACGGGATAAGCTTAAACAGGAAATCTATTATCATAACAAGAGGCCCCGTCAATCTGGATGTGGACCCTTGAAATCCGCTTATTTACGTTTAACCAAGTCACTTCCACATCGCTCGTTTAATGTAGCTTTACTGAGGAGAATTCGATCAACATTAATGATTCCTTAAAGACAATTACGGAAGGTAATACGAATCTGACAAGTCAAAGCAGTATTGAACAGCGAACGGAAATTTCAGTTGAGCTTTGGAAGGCATTCATGCTTTGTGGACGCTAGTAGCTCAACTGTCCCTACATAGTTATTTAAAACTTCCAAAATTAAATAAGATCAATTCTTATTTGATTTGCTTACAATATTAAAAATTGATGTTTTCCATTTAGTATGAAATGATGCAATGTTAGAGCGTATAAAAGTGTATAATAATAATCAGGTGACAAATATATTGCTGTATTTCTAAAGTAATTTTCAGAGCAGTAATGCCTCTCTTGAAGCATTTTTTTAGCAATTAATATCGCCATTGTTCCCTTAAAAAATAACACGTTTATAAAATAGACGCATCGATGAGTTTTAATCGATAAATGTTTGTTTTACTAATGATGCGGCAAGCGGCAGAGCAGCTGAAAAAAACCATCCAGTCCGAAGTAAATTATCTAGTTCCTTTTCCAAGCAAATGGAAAGGACGTAACTGTCCAACCTGTTTCTTATCTGCTAAAACGATGGGTTTGTTAATGAATAATTTATGCCATTCGTAAAGGACAGTTCTTGTATCATGTTTTTGTAAGACTCTCCAAAATAATGGATCTAGTTGGAACGTGCAGCAATTGAATTGAAACGCTCCACAATTCTCCTAGCAGTTTCCTACGTTTATAAATAAATATTTGGAATGGAAATGTAAGGAGACATTTAGTAGTAGGACTCTGTGCTTTGGTACCCTTGGAGCAAAAAAATCTAGAGCATGATTTTGTCAARGATTAATTAGGACTCTCTGACATGCGAATAGTACGGAAAACAGTACCAGAAGTTTGTAGATAACTTATTTGGATAATTTTTGACAAGAAATAACARTTGAGTATCGAATTTCAGATGTGTGATGRTTGTTTATTTTCAAACAGCTGAACTTTCAGTTGAAGTTCAAATGATTGAAAACGTACGACTTTAACCGTGTTCTTCTGAGGAAATGTAAAAAAATAAAAAAAAAACGCAWTTCAAAATAAGTCAAGTTTTGAAACATTTAATGAAATTYAATGTGATCACTKTTATGGGGATCACTAAAYTTTTGAAAATCTTTTTATCAAAAATGCTTTAACAAATAAATTTYAAAGGGTCCGTTAAATGTAGTAAGTAACTTGWTRYACGTTYAAAATCTTSGAATTTATCGTCATGCCATTTTAAAAAAGTGTGTAAACGTTTAAAATTTTATTTCTAGTCAGTTTCGAAATTSTGAYGAAAACTTGSGWTTTTACCAGCAGAGGATCAAATGAAAAATATGTTAGACCTGTAATTATATATTTTTTTASTAACTTTGTGTGKTTTTTTAGTTCCAACTAGTATTMAAAATTTAACATAATTTACAATTTGGAAATMTTTCTGAATATGATGCATTTATGTTTGTAATTACATATAGAGAAGTATTTTATGTTTTATGAGACACACCAGTAAAATTTCAGCTAGAAGTAATACTTGTAGAAATCGGGATTCAATCTATTTATTTTCTGAAATTAGAGAAGCTAGAAATCGTTTCAATAGAGCTATTTGTGAAAATTATTCATTTTATAATAATGGTAACAATAACAATAATAATAACAATAATAAAGGACTTTATTCGTATTAAGATAGGCAACATCCCTAACTCCTTTAAAACTTAAATAATTCGAAAAACGAAAAGGGGAGGTTTAGTGCTTCAGATGACAACATTTGATTATTATTTAGATTATTCATTATATTTGAGTCCCAGTTTTGCACATGTATGTATATTACATACTAGATAATTTTATATTGTCGTCTGCAATTCTGTAATTTCGGCTGGCACTTTTTATTGCGTTCGACTTATTTTTTTGATTTAATATTTTTTCATATTTGATATGCAATAAAGAAAATTCTATATATATAAAAAAATTCCATTTTATATTTTTTAAATAGTATCAAAATTTTACTTTATTTGTGATTAAAGTTTTCGATTATTCCTAATATCACGTTAAACTTACTAGTTCACTAATCTGCTCGCCTTTGGTGGCGAGTTTCAGTTAAAAGGCTTGATTTAAATTTTGATGTAAATACATTTCCTGTCTTAAAAAAATTATCCGTTAATTGCTTGATGATCGGAATATTCCAATGCATGGATATTAAAAGAAGATTTTTTGCACGGTGCAATTTGTTTCAATTTTGCCAGGACAATTTTCGACTGGAAATGGCTATTACTAATAGAACCCACATCAACCGAAAAATTTTAATTTTACTTTAGTTGCACAAAACCTTTAAGGTTCTTCTTCGATCAGCTAACAATGCCCAGGAGAGGAGTTTAGAGCAGGTAATCCGGAGACCATGCATTATTCATCGACAAACCCTTCCTATTACTAAGAGCATGAAGTGGACCGTTCTGGGATTTGCTTACGAGTTCCCGAGTAGATTCGGTTATGTTCTTTATTTTCATGGACTGTTCACAAGATAATGAGATATGGTTTCCTGCAACCAGCGTGTTTGATGAAAATTTTCTAAATTGCGAATCAGCGCTTAAATCGAATACTAATCAAGCTTGTCTGTTCAGCTCATGTGAATTCATTAACTTATAGGTATACTGGAATTTGCAATTTTCTAAATTTCTTTAAAAAATTACCAGGATTTTACTTATAATTTCGACGTCTAAATTCATATTTTGTGAAGCTTCTGACCAACTAACATTTTCCCTGTGGTTATTTGCTGAAACCGAAGACAATCAGCATAACTTCCCAGAAGGAATGCTTCGATAACTTGACATATTTCCAAATCTCTCAAATAGAGCACCCAAATAGTATTCCTGGCCAAGTGAGAAATTGCTGAAGGAAATCGAGAGCTCAGTTTCATTCGTTATTTGAAACCTGACATAAATATAATATGGTCAGATGAATTTTCCTTTCGAAAATATAAAGTGAACTTCAGATAAGTTCAGAGTTTTATCGCCCATGCGACATGTAGTTTTGAGCAAGAATAATAGAGGGTGATTTTGAATTTACGTTATGCGTATGGACGGTTTTATAGACCGAATTTTTTTTCCAAAATTACAAAAGCACTAATCATACGTTAGTCATCTATGTTTCTTTGGTACTTTTAATTAGATTCTTTAATAGGTTACGTAAGTAACTAATCTTTTAACCGATAGGCAAAGATAAGCTGTTCACAAATACGTCCAAACTATAGCAACTATTTTAACAAAATAATTGTGTAAATACAAGTTCATAAATTAAAGAATCTTGAAGTGTGGCCAAGTTTTTAATACTAATATCACTTTTTCATACACTTAGAACTTTACAAGTTGCCAATAGAGCAAATGCCTACAAGTATAAATACTTTCTGTTCTTTTAAGCAAATTAGGTCTGGTCAGCCAGTCTTTTTATACACCACTATTTAAGTTATTGAGAAAATAATATTTCAACTTGATTTCGGCGGTGAATTTCTATTTTTCTCTGTATCGCGGTTTACGGGCATACAATAATAAGCCTAGAAAACTTGCCAAATGCTGAAATAATAGACATCGAGATCCTTGAAATCTTGAACCGATCGATATACCCATTTCAAAACAGGAACACATTTGAATTCAAGGTACATAAACAAATTTGAAAAACATTTGAACACGGCTATGGAAAACCGATTTGATATTTCAGTAGCGACAGGGATGAAGCAATTTTCCAAACGACTGAATTAACATAAAGATGGATGTACATAGGAGAGGATTACAGCTGTCTTATAGTCAAATGGAAATGTTATCTACGAGATATTGTATCTCTCGAAATTGCTTTTGGCGTCGTTGGTAGTTAATCTGAATCATCTCACTAACATGGACTTTTCAAACTCGTCCATAGCTATTTAATGTACTTCAAAACTTCACTGATCAAATTAGCAGTTCTCTTGACACAAAACAAACGAGCTATCATACAATTAAGAATGCAGTTTGGCTCAGGTCGTTAATATATTTGATTTGCTTCCAGCGGTTTAATAGCGAGTGCGATTTGTTGAGTACGAACTATAACGAATAACAGGGAAAGTTTCTGACCCGGAAATGTATTTTTGCTTCGGTCCAAAGCGAAACTTGCAAGAGTGCCTACTTCGTCCTATCTAATCGCTACGTCGTCCACTCTACTGCAATTACAATTGTAAATGTTGTTTGGGTGAAAATGCTAATTTCTGCTCAGATAAGCACTCGAAATTAGAGTGTGTTTGCACCGGTTTGCACAATACACATTAAAATGCGATAATGCTTTGAAGCGAAATGCTTGGCAAAACGTTACTTGTATTGCTTCTTTGATTCAAGTCAGAGGATTTGTAACATTTTAATTAATTGGCAAAACATTTTGTATGTAGGGTTACGAACTCAAAGCTTGATTGCACTTCAAATAGTTAACATTGCAAAATTTCCTGGGTAATGACGTGGTTATAATGATTCTCGCAGCAAATTGATCGTGAACGAATAAATGTAGACTTTCAGTCTTTAACTATTAATCACTGGACAAAAACTACTAAAGTCCTGTGAATTATATGCGAGATGTTTCGCTAAAATATGTTATTTGCAGAAACAGTTTTAAATCAAATGAAACCAATCACGCAATTTTTCTGTCAAAATTGGTGAGTGAAAAAAGTGAAGGCTTTATTCAAGGTCTAATTCAAGCAAGCAGTCTCACAAAAAATTTACAGGTTTTTAAAAAAACTAACTGGGAAAATTAGCAAAAAGGGTTTTTTCTTAACATTGCGTAAATAATATAGCGATTGCTTCATGGGTAACTTAATAACACTCCCACCAGAATCTATACATTAGTCTAAAAAAAAATTTTGATTTTGTATATTTTACAATTTCACAATAAAATCTGAAGAATCGTTTTAAATCAACTAGCCCGATAAAACTAAGTCGATTATATTAATAAATTGAGGAAAAGATTTTTTTGCTGCTGATTAATTTGGCAAATTTTTCATTGATACGTGCGCCGACAACAATTATTTTGCTTGGAAGAAACATCACACACAACTTCGTTCTACTATGTTTTAAATTATCTTGAGCCACTGCTGCTTAAAAACTCACACACTTCTAAAAATGAACTGTAGCATTTAACGTTATAAAGGCGGATTACTTTACGTAACTTGTAAGTATGTAATTAGTTTTATAAACGGTAATATTTAAGTTAAATAATTCTGTTTGTGTTGTTTTTGTATACAGTTTTCATTGAATTCGGGCACCTATTTGTCAAACGTGACTTTAACACTTTGTGAAGCTTTGAAAAAATCTGCACAATGCATAGTTAGAAAGCATAGGTACACTCATATATTAACGTTTGTACAGAGAAGAATGTTCATGAAAATAACTACATAATGGACAGTAGGCGTGAAGGGCAATATTTAATTATATGAATATTTTAATTTCTCAATAGGTAATCTTCTGATTTAATACATATTTTTTTATAACTCCATCAAATGTTAAAAAACTTTGCCATTTCCTAAAAAGTTTATGAAGGTGCCAAGAGTTTTATTTTAGATCAGAAGATCAAAAGATTTCACTGATTTGATTCAATTACCCCCCACTTTTTAGTAGTCACCATAAAATTAATTTACTTTATTATTTATTTACTTACTAAACATTTTTAGAAACGGAGGGGAAAAGTAAATCTCGTTTGATTCGAATAAAGATTTTTACCTTTAACAATATATTTTTTTAAATGTATCTAATATCAATTATTATCTTAAAACTAGAAAATTACTAAGCTCATCTAAAACTAATAAGTTTAAGGGGACTCAAAGAAAACAGTAAATTGTTAACAATATAATAACCCATAGTTGATAATTCACCATCGACTCCAATACGAATAATATTTTTGCAGAGCAACTTCCATAGAATCTTGGCACTTATACAAGGTGTTTCATGAGGAAGGGACATTGCTTGAACTATGTATTCTAGGTCCGAAAATGTATCTTCCCTTGTTTGCCATATAGACGATTGCTCCAAAATGCTACATATTTAGAGGGTGTTGAAATAAAAATAAAAAAATGCAGAATTAAATTTTTTTTTGAAGGCGAATAGTGATATTTTATCAAACATTTCCAGCGATCAATACATAGGGAAAACACATGTTTAGCAATAAAATAAGTTTGTTAGTTTCTGCCAGTAGGGTGGATATCTGCACGCTACCGAATTGGTGAAAGAAAAAAATGGTACGCCACTGTATTGTGTAATAATTCATTAATTAATATGATTTTTTAAATTAATGTATACGATATTTGCTGTTTGATCCTATCAATTATGCTGGGAGTATGAAATATTTCGTATTTCTTCCATCTATAAATCTGCTTGTTACAATTTTATTGTTTGTTGTTTCCAAATTCTTAGTAACCAGTAAACTTTTTGTGTCAACACAAAATTTCTGCCTGCCTTTATTAGTTAACCAAGCGCTGAAAAGAAGTCAAGTTTTAAGAGCCATTCTATCTGTTCCATCTCCCTGAGCTAGCTCGAAAATAATTTCTCGCGTTCAATAGCGTTGTAGCTGTCGGGTTTCAAATAGCAAATCAGTTCCCGATAGCTGCTTTGATGTTCTTTTGAGATTTTCCACTTTGTCTTGGATGTAGTTTTACCTTCTCGCTTTGCCATTTTACGAAATTCCTTGTTGATTGTTTTATTATTGACACTTTAAGATTAGTCGTGATTATTCCAATGTGCATAGTTGGGAATAGTTTTCAACAATTCCCGGGAAACGTATTTCACTGCTGTGAAATGACTTAACTTCCTTTGGACAAATTTACAATACCATCGTTAACAAATCCTAAACTAGTGCATGAAAGTCTTGCAGTGCAATAAAGTTCTATTGTGCAAATCGTAGATGAAACTTACATTTATATTTAGATGTGAATTTAAATGCGGCATCTAGTTGAGTTTCCTATTTCTTCGAATCAACAAACACTAAATTTAACAAAATTATTGCCGACATTTTCCAGTACAAAACTTTCATACATTTGAACTAAAATATTATATGGCAGTGTCGTAATCTCATGAATATGAAATGAGCCTTTTCGTCGGTGTGTTACACTTAATATTGAGGGCGTTCTGCCGCTTCGAAGCCAAACAGGATATATTTGTTGAAACTTTTGTATGTTTACTGGATATTAGTAAGAATAAATTTTGTCATTCGCTTGCATACATATGCATTAATTTTAATGATTTCAAACCTTATTTGTTGGTGGTTATTTTGCTTCAAATATTTTTAATTTTTAAAAAAGACAATTTCTTCGTATCTTTTAATACGAGTTGATAGAGTTCATGTTTTTATTTCTAAAGGGCAAATTGTTTTTCCAAATTTTATCCAGAAACTATGACCTAGAAGGAATTTACCCATTTAGACTAAAGCTACAAAAGAAAATTATAATTACTAAATAAATTCACTAAAAAGATACTATAGCGTTTTAATAACAATTTTGGGATCTTTGTCAAAAATATCTACGAAAAAGTAAATGGTTAAACATTGCAAAATGAACACAAGTCTGGACAAGTTCCCGAGTATTTTGTGCTTTACCATGTTTTTTAAGTATCATAATTCAGCATCCATTGGCCGTCATAAAATGGTACAAAATCTCCATGTGCTTTAGAAAGACAGTTAATCTTTCTGCTGTTTTTTTCATATGTATGGTTAATATAATGCTCCTTTTCAAGGTTTTCTTGCATATTGTTATTGCAAGGGTTAATATTGGAAATCTCTTGAAATAAGTTCTTGAATCTGCTTTCTATTTTACAGCAACTAAGTATATTAGTTAATGTTCTGATTTCAGTTGAAAGTTGCCTTGGAGTTAACTGATTAATTTATTATTCTGAAGCTCTTTATTGGCAGTATAATATTTAATTAATCTTAACCGCTAATCTCCAGGTAATATATTATTGGTTTTAAAATACCGACGATCATTAATATACGTTTATTGAATAAATATGTTGAAGTAGGTAAAGAGCCTGAATAGATAAATCACTGACTATTGCACCCATTTTACATCCCAATTTCGAAGATGGATTCGCGAGACCCGAAAGCTCGGCCTGGTTATCCGAGGCGGGCTTAAACCGTTTCGCGAAAAAGAAAACCAAATCCTAGATAAAACGGATGACTACGACATAAAGGCAGCTATCGAACGTTCAAACCCGCTCCTTATTTGAGGCACAAACGATTGAAGTAATTGCGCAAAACTGGTCTGTTTTCGATTTGGCTCACCAGGAAATTAGATAGTGTTTTATTTGAGTTCGGTAAAGCCAAATTAAGTTTTAGTGTTTTAGTGACGCGTCACAATCTGTAATTGAAAATCGGAGAATCTTGCAACTAACTGAATGCTTGCCAACGAACCAGGTCCTTCACTTAACTGGACTTTGATAAAAAATGCGATTCAAATATACAAAACCCAATCATCGAGTCAATAAATGTTTTACAAATACGTAATACAACTTTCTATTATCTACGAAAACGGAAATTTTCTAGGATTTTTTAACGTATAGTTTTGATCCTGTATTGCACGGCAAGATACAATATTCAGAACATCATCCTCACTAAAAAAATCCCTAACTTAGACCACCTGAGTAACTCCAGAAGCGGAATGTTATGTTATGTTATCCTTTGGATTATTATACAAGTAATATCCAACAACTTAGGTTGTGGTTTCCATTATATTCAAAGTTATGTACATTATTTCAAACCCGCAGGTTCAAGTAGCTGTTGCACAACACCATATGCAATTAGCAAGAATGCTATTGATTGACGAAAAAACGGATTGTTCTAAAGACACTAATTACGACTTTATTTTAGAGATATTTTATTTTAGAAGATAAAAGCTTCTTTATAAAGCAAACTCAATATGATGAATATATATAAGTTTACTTTTTTTAAGGAAATATCACATCGTGAGCTGCCTAATAATCAACCTTATTATTTTTACCCAGGTCTAGAGATGGAATAAACGCCAAGAGTTGCGGTGAGATGCGTGTTAGGTAGAAAAATAATCTATTTTGAGTTTTGTATCCTAAATTCCAAGTTCTGGTAATGAAATAGGAATAACTTTGAAATTATTTTTTAATCTGCAAGGTTGAGGTTTCTCTAATGATGATTTTTGGTTCTTTTGGTTTCTCCAATAGTGCATTTTTTGGAAATTCAGTGTATTATTTCATGTTTTATCTGTGTTTATGTAAATAATAAGTTTCTAGAAGAATATATTTTAATTTGCGATAAAGTTGAAAATCTGCCTGCTTTAAGCAGAGCGAGAGCTCTCAGTTTTGAAAATAAATATGTGGTCTTTGTCGATTTCCACATTCTTGCACAAGTCCAAAGATACCAAAACTTGAACCAGAAATGCGTTATTATAATATTACTATTTCTTCTTATTTATGTCAATCTTAAGTGCGTCTCGAGTAGCTTGCCGTTCTACCTTTTTCTTGGACGTCCTACTGATCTTCCCGCTGGGGATTTGTCTCTAGCAATTCTGATCACCATGTTCCTTGGCATTCTAGATATGTGATTATTCTTATTTACTCATTGATATTTGTGACTTTGCATGCGACCTTTATGACTTCACTTGTGGCACTCTCTCGCAATGATTCATTTTTTCCATCATCTTTTCTGTTCTTCCAGTGTCTGGTCTTGTATCTGCAGTGTACGTTATTTTTGGCATTACAATTGTCTTTAAGTATGTGACTCTTAACATGCCTAGCGAGATATTTGTTCTTTCAAATAGTGTCTTTGAGGTATCCTGGTACTTTCCTCTTCTTCTTTTTCTTATATTAGGCATTAGTATGTTCTCTTCCGATTTCTTTTCCCTACTGCTGCAGTGGTATTTGCGACGTGGACTGCCAGCTATCTTGAGACCTTTTAAAGGGCCATTCTGGTGGTCTGGTGCCCTTTGGTTTTAAATCCCTTGATATTCCGGCTAGTTGAAGACATGAGGGTTCCACTATGGTATTCTCTGTCTTCCCCATCATACGATTTCCTGTGTCCCACATAGCTCTCTTATTTGAATGTTCGAGACTCTGTCTCTCAATATTTTGCCCGTTATTGATCGTAATGTGTTCATTTATGTGCAGAGTGTGATTTTTGTTTCTGCGGTTTCAGTTTCTCAGGCCGGATATTTCTTTCTTAAGATATTCGAACTTAGAAACTTGTTCGACCATTTCTTCGTTTATTATGATTTTGCAACGTCTGGGTTCCGTTGATACCAGCGTCTTATATGGTGATATCTGTATATTGCAGCTTATTCCGACGTTTTAAAGGTTTGCACCAAGCGCTGTAGGTTATTTTCATTATGCGAGAGCCGAATTGAGTCGTCCGCATAACAAATAATGCTTATATCTTTTTCTCCAAGCCCCCATCCACGTCCTACCTATGTTGTTTCTCCTATAATTTTGTCCATTAATAAATTCAATAATAGTGGAATTAGGCTACCTCCATGCCGTATTCCAGACTTAATGTTTATTTCCGATGTCAATTCATCCTTCGACTTTAATTTTAGTTTTGTTTGCTGTGTTCATGTCTCTTGTTACCTCTACTGAACTGCCTGGTTTTCTTCTTTATGTAGTTTTAGCAGATCTCCTAATCTAACGCGATCAAAGGCTTTAGTCAGGTATACGAAGCAAGAAGGATTGTTATATTCAATTCCTCTCTGAACAACTTGTCTGACTATGAAAATTGCATCTGTTGTTGACGTGTTTTGCCGGAAGTCTGGTTGTTCTCCACTTGTTATATATTATTTAGTGATATCATTGGCGACTATCTTCGTGAGCGCAATTTTAGTGTTGTGTTAATCAAGGTGATCATACGATAGGTGCTAGGATCCTTTTTATTTCCTGTTTTGTGTATTGGTATGGAAAATAAGCATAGAAAACATTTTTTTTTTCATTGGTTTGGTACTCGTTTGATATCTAAAATTTCCTGAAACGTACAGCAATATTTTCAATTATTATTTATATTCCATATTTTAGAAGCTCATTGGGTATGCTCCTGAGTTCTTCGCTTGTTATTTCTATTGCATGTTCATTATTCCCTTCATTGCAGAGTTCTTTGATGCAACTTGCCCATTATTCTGGTTCTATGTTAATTAATTTGTTATAGTCATTAATAGATTGTTTTCTCCCTTTAAGCATTTTCCACACTTTGCGATGCGCTCCATAAAGGTCATGCTCCATCTCTTTGTTAAATCGTGTCCAATATTCTCTTTTCACGTTTCTTATCTTACAGTTGACATGGCTTCTTGTATCTTATTACTACAATATTGTAGATATGATTCTCTTTTTGCATACGTTAAATATCGTATTTCTTTAGTAAATCATAGACTTGATTTACTTGTATTCTATCTATTGTTTCGTATTACCATTTAATCTGCTTACGTGAAATTTGTTATGGTTTTGACCATTTACTCTAACAAATCAACATCAATATTTTTGCAAATCACATTACAAGTCAATGCACATCTAAATTCTAAGACCACATTTTTAGTGCTGCATAATATTGAAAAAAAAAAACAGCAGAGCGGACGTTCTAAAGTCTACTAATTAAGCAAATTATACTCTGAAGTTGCTGAATTCTGCAAAGACTTCTTTTAAATTCCGACAAGTTTTACTCTCATTATATCTCAACTATTCAGTAGTCTGCTGTAATACTAATCTTTGCTTAAGCTTAATTCAAATACTCAGCCACACATGGCTGGTTTCTCAGTTAATGTGAATAGTTATTTAACTTATTTTGGAAGAATTAATTAAGTGTCACTTTATTTGGTGTAAGGCAATTTTTCTCATTTATTTTGTTAACGGATCGACTGTTTTTCTGTTTTTACCGTGAAAATAGTCGAAACGAACGCAACTCTGTTACAGTCAACCTAAAGAGTTTTTACGCAGTTTGGAAAGTTAGCGACAATATCAACTTAGTTTAGAACTGAATGTATACAACAACTTTTTTCAATTCAAGTGTATTTTAACTCTACCTGGGGTCCGCTAATACCAACCGCCAAAAAACAGAGGAATTTGTTTAAAGTTTTAGACGTTTAGGTATAATTCGTTTAGAAGATCTTACAGAAAAACGTTCAGTTTCTTATTTATTTATATTTAAAAATTCTGTAATAGCAAAAACCTTTAATTTGGGCATAGGAAGAATGTATCGAAATGTTTCAGTTCCAATGGAAGGTTAGAATGTCCAATCCCGAAAATGTGCTCGCAATAATTACCTGAGAGCGAAATTTTCTCGCAGTTGAGACTTAGCCTTTATTCATTTAGTTTTTCTATGCAGTTAAACCAATAAGGCAAACAGTCTCTGGTTTGAAGTCAAATGGAAAATCTTGCGGAAGTTAAATCAATTAAAACCTGATTTCTTTGGCGACTATTCTATTTGCCGAGAAAAAAAGCAGTTGAAACAGGGTCAAAATTCGATCATTAAGCGCCGACAAAAAGTTTAGAAGTTTATAATGCTTGGCGTTGAAAGAATTTGCTAAAATTCTCGTTGCACTAGTGAAGAACTTTCCTGAGATAAATTGGTTTAGCAGAGTGAATAGGTTTTCTTTAATCGGGATTTCGGGTTAAAATGTTTTCATTCTTAGTAGCATCAATATTAGTTCAAATAATAAATATATTCAACAGTACTAAGTATTGAATGGACTAACTTCTAGGACAACAATAAACATGTTTCTTTTTCTCATAATTAATAAGTAATGCATTTTTTATCGTGTTTCTACCCTAACCTACATTAAGCGAAATGAAGGAAAATATTTAATGTTTTTTACTGATATAATGCGTCAAGTACGCTGCAAGGACGAAAATCATCTTTCAAATGTTAAAAGTTCCTTGACAAAATGCAAAAAAATCTAAATGAACATATCTGCTGTAAAATTTAACAATCTTCTTGACTACTGCAAAGAAAAAAATGTGTAATATTTAAGTTTTTCAATTTTTTAAAAGGGTTTCATACGGGAGCAGAATTTTAATTGCCGTGTCCATTAGGGTTGATATATAAATATTGCCGAAGCCGAGATCCCACGTTTTTTAATTACCCTCATGGGGTTAATGTCTTTTTTATGCTTATAATTAGTAACCGAGGCCCAGGGAATTTATAAACAGGAAAAAATGTGTGAGTGACTTGAAGTAAGCAAGAAGCGATGATATATTCGGATATGCTGTAAAATTATGTTCAAATATCGCATATTAGATTTGAAGATAATATAATATTTAAAATGAAACTAATTTATACCCGAACGGAAGTTTAAGGGATTCAAAATATTTATATAATTTGACGAAAAACCGAAAAATAAAAAAAATATATTATATTTGAGCGCAGCTATAATAAGAGTAAAAGTAATTCAAGTTGGTGCAGGTTGCACGATTTACTATCGATATAAGGTAGAAAGAAAGATTTTTAAATATAATAATTTTGAACTGGAGCCCACATTTTCGGGATTTATAAGCCGTGGACCATTCGAATTGCTTTCGAACGTTTCGTTCAATTTCTGCTCTAACACACTTTTTCCTTTCAAATGCATTTATGTAGATGTTTGAAGATATCTATAGTTTCGCTCATAACTTTTTGAAAGAAGTGATGTGTTTGGTGCTAAACATTTGCCGCGTCAGTACGTTCAGTATTAATATTTATAAAATAGTAAACAAAACATGTGGAGCAAAAATGTGTACGCCGTAAAACCTTTAATTATACAGGGTATCCCGTAGCACATAATCAAGAGGATAGTTCTACATTCTTTGACACAAAAGAAGATGAGCTGATCTAATGCTTATTAGGAAAAAATGTCTAGCTATTCTGCTATTAATGGTCAAGGAACTTTAAAATATTATTTTTTTAAAAATCTGGATAATGCTGCTACGGATTTTAATGAAACTAGCTGTTAATTTTTATTATGTACAACTCATATTTTGATCACACAACCGAGTTTATCTGCTTTGTTCAAGTGGTGAATTCGTGAGTGCTTCAGTTCAAAAACTATAGAACGTTTTACTTTAAGCTGTAATTGACTTTTATTTTGAGTTAAGTTAGTACATTTTTGTCAGTTTTGTGCTCTTTGTAAAATCTTGACGAATTCATAGTTTTTATTCT
>NW_026018165.1:19229224-19234261 GCF_020466585.1 Dendroctonus ponderosae | reverse complement strand
GATCGGACGAGAACCGGTATTATTCAACGTGGTATGGTCGTTGCCTAAAAGTATATGCTCAAACGCGGGTTTTATACGTTCAGTATTTAGGCTCTGGTTAATATTCTTCAACGGGAGGTTCTACATATTGCTCTTCTTGGGTTTGTGTAAACTCTTATTCTTCTTGAGTTTCTGTATTTTTAGTCGTAATTTTTCATTTGCTTTGTATGTTTAATCTTTGACGTCAGTTGATGAAAGCTACTTTGAGTTGATCTATTACTGAATGCTCATTTTCAATCTCAAAATCAATTAATTTTGGTGATTTGAAGACGTTCTATCTGTTTAAAATGTACCCTCCCATAAAAAGTTATCACTTCAAAAATGCGGTGTGCAGTCATTTCATTTGTATTAAAATTTACATATCATCCGCGGCACCACAAACCACATATTCCGTCATAAATAATAGGAAAGTAACATTGGGTCATTGTTTGAACTTCCGTCTCATGAATCGTAATGTACTATTTCTGGAAGGATACATTTTCAGCTAACGCTATACTTTATTGCACAACTGGCAACTGTGGTAGTTTGCAAAATAAATACATTTTCGTTACTTTTAATTTTCAAGTCTAAAATCTACTGCAAAGCATCTTGTAATTATAAGGAGGATTTATAAAAAAATAATTAAAAGTGACAAAGACTAAATAAGCTTTATTTAATCACATTTAGCAGACAGGAAAAAAGCACGCCAGGCAGTGATTTCCACTGACGTCACGCAAATCGACGCAAGATCCTACCTTGTATTCATTGTATCATGCCTTCCTTTCCTGTTTGATAATCTGTGGTCTCTGAGTCTGTTGTTTTGGAAAACAAGTCGGTTGCTCGGTTCTATTAGTTACAGAAATATATTCAACCTATTATTTATCATGCAGCAATGCAAAGTATTTGATTGCTTAACGAATACCCGAGAACGTCGCCGGCGGGCTATTGATTCCATATCATTTTATAAGCTTCCGAGAGATTCGTATTTTCGGCGAATTTGGTTAGAAAATTGTGGAAGAGATGGTGAAACAAACACCGACAACTTTTACGTCTGCGATCTTCACTTTTGCGAGGACGATTTCGACGTGAACTATTGTAAGTACCTTAATAATTACCAGTAGATTTATAGTAGTAAATCGTATCTATGTACCTCGATGTCTTTAAATAAAATTCAAATCCAACTACGTACTATCTATATACAATTTTGAACTTGGTTTTATTATTTTGTCGAAAACTTTTACATTGAAATCTTGCTTAAACCAGTAGTAATAGAAGTTCAATAATAGTTTTGAGAACTCTATAATGTGAGATTTGTTTTGGTACCTATGTAATTTTGAAATTAGGTTGCTGCCACTGTGATTGACACACGCGATGTCAGTCAAACTTGTTATGTGACGCGTCCACCCTGTTGATTGTTGAAAATGGTTTACAATGACATATCAGTTTGTTTATTCCATAGATATTTGATTTAGAAAAAAAATGAGAAAGTGTTGCGTAATTGGTTGTAGAACTGGTTACGATAATAGTACCGAAAAATACAGTGCCTTCAAGTTTCCTAGAGACGAAAACCTGAAGAAGAAGTGGTTACTAGCGATTGGGAGACAAAATTTTACACCTTCAAACTATGCAGGTGTAAGTCCAAAAGATTTTGTTATTTTGGTTTCTTACATTTTGCTTTTGTTCGACAGAGTCAATGTATCTTTCTCTCCTAACATAATCATCAATCAACTACCTACATATTTACCTAAAGGCTAGCGAACATAATGATTTTTAGGTGTGTGAGAAACATTTTCTTGAGAATGATATAGTTCGCTATCAGATCAGTGTAGACCCTGAAACTGGTGCGGATGTTCTATTTCCAACAAGGGCTCAATTAAAGGAAGGAGTGGTACCAACGTTAAAGTTGCATACAAATGTCGAAGTAAAATTAGAAACTGAGCACGGTTCATTTGTGAGTAAAATATTGTAGGTATAAAAAATATGAAAAACCTGTTAGGTATAAATTCGAAATTCAAATTCCAACTGCGCTAGAACATTGTTGCTTGTTGGCACGTATATAACATGTTTGAATTTGGCGGAGTGTTTATTTCAGTGGTCCTGGTATTCATTTACATTTATTGAATTGACTAGTTAAAATTGCTGGTCAATATTATACATTTGGTATCAGATTACTGGTTTAAACAACGAGCATAGTTTTCCGTTCCCGAATAAATTTGCGTCAGTGATTAAAAATGAACCACGCTTTATATGCATTTCAGATGATCAAAGAAAACTCAAAGTTTGTGCTGTACCGACAAAGAATTTAACAAACAACAGCGACCACTTGTACATGTCGTCCTTAGAGGCAATTGATGGGTCGATTACGCATATTGGACCAAATGACGAAAATCGCCCAGAAAGTTCAATGTCGGAAAACTCGTACATTCACAAAGACCTAGCGAAACAGTACAGGCTCTTACAGTTGGAATTTGAAATTCTGCAAGATCAAGTCAAAGAGCGCGAGTCAACTCTAGTGGCATTAAAAAAAGAAAATGCTTTGCTTAACGAGTTGTTAGGGACAATTCCGACAGGTTTATAGATTTGCATCAGTGCTCTATATAATATAGTATTTTTTTATAGACAACTACTAGTATTTCAAAGAATTACTCGAAAAAATGTTCCAATGATGTTTCGTCCTCCGATGAAGATATGCCCTTGGAAAGTCTCAGAAATCGATATATAACTTCGAAATCAGATCTGGGATCACATACGGATTCAGACAATGCAACTGATAGCCAATTGCACCGAAAATTTAGTAATATGTTAACTCAATATGAAAAATTAAAAGACAGGCATGTAGCTTTAGGACAGGCAATTGATGTTTTGGAAAGGATTAATATTGAACTGAAATGTAAGGTATTCAAATATTGAGTGGCTGTTTCAAAATGAAATTTTCGACTCGAAAAGTGTTTTATTATGCCTAGCGTTTCTTCAATATTGTACAAATATGTGGCTTAAGGTTTTTAACTTCTCCAGATAAATCAGACGGCTATGAAAAGACCCATCTCCTACACTATACATATGTATTTTTAGTCACTTTATATACTGCCGGTTTTACACATAGGGTCTGTAACATATACAATACTACAGCTACAGCTTATTTTTCTATTTAGTGATAATTTCTGAGATTCTCGTCATTTTACTTTTCATGACAAAATAAATCGTCGCTCTGTTCTTTATTAAAGCTAAATTTAAAAAATTGCTCATTGGTTTGACAGTATTATAAAAATAAAGTGAAATACATTCTGATTAAACCCGACACCAGCTTTCAACGCTTATTTCGTGCTTTTGATCCATTTACAGACAGTGGCAGCCACATCCACACTGTGATTAAAAACAAAAGTATGACATATATTAGTCAATTCTGCATCGACATTGGGCAAATCTTGTTTTATTTTGCCGTAGAACTCTTCGGGCGCCCACCCATCTGTTTTACCATAATACAATTTGACTTTGTCAATGTTGTCATGCAGAATTTTATCGTTTCTCTCCAACACTTGGTCCATCTCTTCAAATGCTAAGAAAAAAACTCTCCTTAAAACCCCGGGCTTTAATAGTTCTTTAATATTGCCCATTTGACTCTGGCAAGGCACGTTGCTGATTATCATATAAATGTACAACAGAAAGTTAGCAAGGAAATTGGGCAGAACAGTGAAGATCCATGAGCAAAAAAGTAACAACCAAACCAGAGGCCGAACAAAAGTATTCAAAAACTTGCCATTTTTTGTTACAGCCATTCGTTCTATTGTAGGAAACAGCAAATAAGTTTTTATAATCTTACTATTTATACCCGGGTAGTTTAAAACCTCAAGGGCCATATAGCTTCCTATTGAGTGTCCTATCAGATAGACTTTGGCATCGTGTGGCAAATATTTTTCGAGGAAATCTACCTGGTTGAAGATTTGACAACTATTAATATACATTTGCTACGGTTTATAGGCTTGACATACCTTGTGTTTAACTTGTCCTTTCAACCCATAGAGATTCCGATGCTCTGTAAAGTTAGGCAATTTTGTTATGGAATTTTCTGCTAAGTTGTGGCCCGCATGGCTGAGACACCAAACTGGAATATCCGTTTTTTCATAGAGCGAATTGGCAAATTGCTTGTAGAATCCCACAACGCCTGGGTTTCCTAAGCAAACAACATACTAATATATAGTTTAGTTTCATTTGTAAAAATTTGGAACCATCGTTATGGTTTCATGGCTCTGAAGTTTTAATTAGTATGTGTATCTATTTGCCAATTATATATCACCTTTATTTATTATAAATAAACGTTATGCTAGAACAATACATATAACTATTATACCTGGTATTAAGATGATGAGTTCCTTGATGGTCGCAGGAGATTCTTCAATCCATCTGCCCCAAGTAGCAATTTTCGTGCGAACCCCATTTACTTCCACAAATGCTTCATTCATGCTAACTATAAGTATTCTGCGGAACAAAAGCTGAGTTATTTTCTAATTAATTTTTAAATTGTGTCTTATAGAAAACTTAAATTTATTTGTTTTCTTTGTAAACCTACAACATAGAAAAAGGCTTACAAGACCTACAATACGTCCACCCATAGATAAAGACGAGTATAGATTACCAACTCTCTCGCACAATGTGGAAACAATGTCTATCCTACCGCCATCTATTATGAACCTAGACACAACTGCGCCACGTCCTTTTTGCGGGGTTTGCGTCTCTGCTACTACTGTTCAGGGTTTGCATCCTTGCTATTGTCGGCCTACCCATTACTTAAATCGGAATTAAGATATGTTCAATATTCAGTTTGATATATTTGTACAGAGGCAAGACTTGTTTCTGATTTATAAACAAATATGTCAAATTGAAAATAAACATGCTCCTAATCTCAATTAAAGTACTGGGTAGTGATTGGTGTTTGGATATGTTGATAATAAAAACTTCATAAGCATTTTCAATTTTTTATTGCAGTAAATAAATAGGCGAAACGCCAAGTACCATTAATTT
>NW_026018165.1:19061540-19229107 GCF_020466585.1 Dendroctonus ponderosae | reverse complement strand
AAAGCAAAATGAGCACGTTATGAATCAAGGCTTAAGAAAATAAACAAATAATTCAGTGTAACAACTAATGAATTAATTAATTCAGTGCATTCAATTCATACTTAGTTATACTATAGTTATACAGGTTTTAATTGTGAAATATATAAATATGCAAATTGGTCTGTTACTTTTAGTAACTTAATACGGTCGTAGGGAAAGTATGGCAGATCAAATTACACAGCAAGAAGTGACGTCCACAAGAGTGATACCATACCACGGAAGAAGACTTACATTGATATTTAAAAAAAAATGACATGACACTAATGACGGCAGCCACCTCAATGACGAAGATAATCCCATTTTGGGCATCTCTGTGATGTTGGTCCTCTGTGATGGGTGTCTTTATCTATGTGTTGGTCTATGAGTTGATGACACAAACCAGTCCAACCAGAATTTTGGAGTCACAGGTTCCATCATAGCATGTGTAACTGTTCCAAGTATCTGTGATTTTTTGTCACATGTTATTTTGGCCCATGATAAATATTGATTTGTACCTGAAACCGGGCTCATAGACACAGACTACTACTATACTATAGATGAAGACAAGGCTGAAGTTAAGCACCAGCTAACCGTTAGATGGAAGCTAAACGAATTTAGCTGTGCACTGATAAACCGGACCTTAGAACACTCATAAGTTTCGAATTAACCCACATTTTTCGGTTGTTCGATCAGCCACAAATTATGACTGAAAGGTTTCAGAGAAATTTTTCATTTTTTTCTTAGGTTTACTTTTGAAGATGTTTTCCAAGTTCAATATGTGGAAGGCAAATTTAATAATGGGGGCTCAAGAAAGTTATCGCTCAAAATTCAGATTTACAGAAAATTTTATTTTTAATACGCCGGGGCTAATATACAGTATTTCAATACTTATATATAAGGGCAATAAAGTGTAAACATTTTTTGCCTAGCTTCTATTTTCGTCCTAATCAAATGCTATTTTATTTCAGAAGCTCTGCTATTGGTCGAAAAGGAACACTATTTGCCTTTATCTATGCTGTGACTCACAGGCCGTCACATTAAAGAAAATATCGGAGACGGCTGTTACTGTTGTTCCCGATATTTTCTGTGGTGCATGTATTCGAAAAATTATAAGGTCGCGCGTTCCACTCCCATACATACAAAACTTCATGGGAATAAAATATCTCCTTCCACTAAAACTCAGGCGAATTGACAACGCCTTGGGGAATCAAGAGGCAGGTAATTTCCTGGTTGAAATATCGAAATCAATGTTGTACTGACTGGTACTGGCACTAACATCGTAGGCGAGCCCTGTTATTTGGAATATCGATAACAGGTACCGACAGTTCCATATCGATATCTGTGACAAGTATTTCGTGTCATCCACAGATTATCATCATGTTCAGCCTTGTTCTATGGATTAACGTGAAGAAGTTAAATTTTGTACAGATTTTCTGTTTTTAAGTGATTGCTCAATTTAGGGAATGTCGCCACATTGTTTTTAACCCAATTTTGACGAGAATGAGGAGCAACACTTGAAAAAGCTGTGAAAAATTCTACAATCATCCGACAAAAAACACGGTAAGGTTCTGTTTATTTTGTATCAGACGCTCTAATTTTATTTCTAAATATTTGCATGTGATACACTGTTCAGTGACATAGGAGGTTTTGTCGACAGATATACTGTGAAAATACCACAAAACGTTCGAGCAAAATGTTCAATTATTCGAGAAACAGGTAACTAGATTGTTGTAATAATTGTAAATCTCCCAACGCCTTAAACACGTTAAAACAATGTTAGGTTACACAATGTGATTAAGTGCAGATAACTAGTAAGTAGATCGAGCAATCTATTATCTATTAATAAATCCTGTACGTTGTTTGCATCCAATCGCATTACAGTCATGTGGAGATGTTTCTTATTATTGATTTATTGTTGTTTGTAAACATTTGGAAAGGCCTTACTTACTGTTTGCATTCGATCTGCCCCAATGGAATGGAAATCTGGAGTATTTGCAAATTATTTACATTTGTATTGACTTTCTCGACGGTTTTCCCCTTTTTTACGTAGTGAACGTTTTTTTTGACAAGTTTCCCTGACAAACTATCAATAACAGTGTCAGCTTCAATTGTTTTGCTTATTATAAAAGCATGGCGTGCTTAGGTAGCATAGCTGCATTGTGTCAAATACGCAGGGTATCATTTTTATTGCTAGTCAGATTTATCGCAGTTTTTTATGTTTTATCAAAGAGTTGGCTATGCATGTTTCAATGACACACCCTGTGTATGTTTTGTATTTTCCCATGTACGAGAGCCAAAGGGAGAATCCATCAAAAAGGCGTTAAACCCGAACAAGGGCTTTGTCAACAACGGGACTCCACACTTTAACAGTTCTGCGTGAAAAGGACCTGAATATTGATATGATCAAGAAATTGAAATAGATCGCAGTTATGGTTCAACCTCTTTCAGCGGGTTGAAGTTGAAAACCACAGGGCTGAATGATATTTTAAAGAGCGCGACTCCGGAAGCGTGTTTCACCACTTAGTCGTTTCCTGAGGACTTCTTAACTTGTACATGTATTTTTTCTGATCAGACAGTTGTTCATAAACTTGTAATTTCAAAGCTGAATGCTCCTATAGGTAAAAGTCCGGTCCGGTAAACATTTTAAGACTTGAACATGATCGGAATTGCCCAGCATTTATTACACAGTCAAGTTCTTCAGTTTATCACAATCCATTTATTGTTTGACTTTATACCACCAATGATCTGCAGAGCTACGGGATTTCGTCCACCGCAAAAGAACAACATGGAGGCGCCCAAGACCTCAGACATCATCATCATCGCCGGAAATTCGCATCCTGAACTGGCCAATTTAATAGCGAAACGACTTGGCGTCTCAATCGGCCAATGCGCGATTTATCACCGAAGCAATCGCGAAACGATGTTCCAAATCGGCGACTCCGTCAGAGGCAAGGACATTTTCATCATCCAAACCGGAACAAAGTGGGTTAAAATGCAAACATTCAATCTGAATTAATTAAATGCCGAATCCTCTTTCAGAGATGTAAATAACAACATAATGGAAATGCTAATTATGGCGTACGCTCTCAAAACGTCCTCGGCCAATTCAATAGTCGGAGTCATTCCGTACTTGCCCTACAGCAAACAGTGCAAGATGCGCAAACGGGGCGCAGTTGTAACCAAACTGGTGGCCCAAATGATGGTAAAATCGGGCATGAATCACATCATCACCATGGACCTGCACCAGAAGGAAATCCAGGGATTCTTCGATTGTCCAGTGGACAATTTAAGAGCCAGCCCGTTCTTGTTGCAGTACGTGCAAGAAAGTGTAGGCTGAATGCATTTCTAGTTTGAAACGGATCGGGAATCATGCAAAAAATGCTTTCAGATTCCGGACTATAGGAATGCAGTGATTGTGGCGAGAAATCCTGGATCGGCCAAAAAGGCCACTTCATATGCTGAACGGCTTCGTTTGGGCATCGCTGTAATCCATGGGGAGCAAAAGGAATCGGATGCTGATGAGGTGAAGAGCGCCAGCCAAAACCTACTTTACTCTTGAATCAAATACATTTGCATTCAATTCGCAGGTTGATGGGCGCTATTCCCCACCAACTGTGCCCCGATCGCGAACCATGGACGCAGGAGTAGGCGTTCCCATCCATATCGCCAAAGAAAAGCCTCCAATCAACGTGGTGGGCGATGTTGGAGGGAGAATTGCTATTATGGTGGTGGGTTGCGAATGTTATTATTGCCTACTGGTTGGCGCAATGGGAAATACTAATTGGAGACGCAAAATTCCTTTTTTTTCTACCTTACTTTCAGGACGATATGATTGATGATGTGCAGTCCTTTGTCGCAGCTGCGGAAGTTTTAAAAGAGCGCGGCGCATATAAAATTTACGCTCTAGCCACACACGGACTGCTCTCATCTGACGCTCCAAGACTTATTGAAGACTCGCCCATTGATGAGGTAAACTATTCAAATAAAAAAGCACATCAGCCCTTAAATTTGCCTTTCAGGTGGTTGTAACCAACACTATTCCGCATGAGCTGCAAAAAATGCAATGCCACAAAATCAAAACGGTGGACATATCAATCCTGCTGGCCGAAGCCATCCGAAGGATCCACAATAAAGAGTCCATGTCGTATCTATTCAGAAATGTGACTCTTGAGGATTAACAAACGGCGGCTCGCAGTGCCGAGATCGGCTGCCTTTAGATCACGTATTTCAGATTAATGCATTTTCGTGTATAGGAAGCTTCATTTTATTTTTACTTATGTGGAACCCTAGCTAATGCCGTTATATATTATACAGTGTGGTCCAAACTTGTTTCACTACTTTTTTGTCCCACGGCATTTTCATTTAACCATAGCGGTTAGAAGGCAAAACACCCAATTTTAGGGTTTAATTTGAAGCACACAGAGTGCAGTAGTTTGCTAATTTAACAGACATCGTAACTGTAATAATAAAGAAGTCAGGAAAAGTGCACACTTCATTAGAAGCACTAATAAAGGTGAGGCTAAAAAACGCGAAAACTTCTACAAAGGTTACGATGTCGGTTAAAACAGTAAACTAGTGACTTTCGACAGCAAAAACCGCCACTAGTTCGCTAATTTAACAGAGTTCGAAACTACAACAAAAAAAGTTACCAATAGTGCATCCTTCATTTGAAACACTAATAAAGGTGAGGGCAAAAAACGCGAAAACTTCTACGAAAGTGGCCATGTCGGCTAAAATAGTAAACTATTTCGGCAGCCAAAAACGCCAGTAGTTTGCTAATTTAACTGACATTGTAACTGTAAAAGTAAAAAGTCAGCAATAGCGCATCATTCATTTGAAGCACTTGTGAGGAAACTCGGAAACTTATACGAAAATTACGATGTCGGTTAGAATAGTAAACTAGTGATTTTTTCGGCAGCAAAAACTTCCACTAGTGTGCTAATTTAACCGACATCGAAACAACGATAAAAAAGTGAGGGTAAAAAAGTAACCATCTACATTAAGACAACCTTTATTACTGAATGCATACTGGTCATTTGGGTTACAAGTACAGAGCGTAAACAACAGAATGTTGTTCAAAAGCACTTACATAATCTAACTTAAACCTAGGTGCCCATCTGCACTGTATTTCCGCTTATTGTTGGGAAACAAAATTGGACTCGTGCAATTATATCAGACTACTTGGATACATAGGTTGACTATTTAGAATGATTATAGTTAGTACAGTGCAGCCGGGTAGTTGTTTATAACTTCCTTTTAACTATTTATACAGATTTGAAAATATTTTTCTACAACATTCAATTGAGTTTACATAGGGTAGTGTATTACTTGAGAAGTGTTAATTAATTTTATCTGATTTGATTTTGTTAATTGTTACTACTTGATATCATATCACCGTGACTTTTGGCCTGGTCCCTGAGTTTACCCTCCTAATGACAGTGTCGGCAACTTAGATATCGTCGTTTCTATCAGAGATTCTTTAATCGTTTTTTAAATGTGTTCAGATCAGACTTATCCAAGCGTTAGCTACACAAACCTTGCGTATAAAAGTAAGGGAGTAATCCACGTTCAAACATCTCTACAGTAACTGACTGGCCAACTCATATCTCTAATTATATATATTTAACAACTGCTTTGTTCTCGTCTCTAAAAATGTCTTTTACAAAATTCAAAAAGACAGCCTATAGGTCCAGTACGTAACGGCAGCCGCTCGCCATTTTCGTCACTCTACGTCAATGTTAGTGATGTTTTTAGGTAAAGTAGATAACGGTAGAAGAATTATTGTTATTTTTAAATTGTCAGCAATATCACATATTTGAGTCTGTCAAACAGGAAAGTTCATATTGCCTTATTCGATTTTCATATTTTTTTAAACCAACTTATGTTTTAACACAACCATACTAAATAAAATATTCACGCCACGTCGATTTACCGGAGGCGAACCATCGTATCTAAGTAATAACATAAGGAACTTGAAAGGATTTGGAAGATACTATAGGGGGGCGTTTATAATGCTTACACCAATCAACAAAACGAGATATAACAAAAACACGATATATATAAACAATAAGAGAATGATATGATCGATAACTGGAATATTTTCAGTTGGACATCAAAAATGGACTAGATTTGATAGGAGGGAACTTGTTTTAGGCCATTTGTTGCAAGAATAATTACGTCATCCTAACATCAAATCGAAACAAGCAAGTCATGTGATGCTATATGAATGCAGACACGTGGATAATTGTTTACATTTTACGCCAGCAATTTTTTTCCAGTCGCATCTTCGGCCAGCTGAACGCGACCGATTTTTTATACATATTTAACAAAAAATCACTACAAAGTTGCCATTTTTTTTAACCAATCCCCATGTTGCCCAGAGTCTACGCACAAACCTATTACTAATTAATGAATTCCAGTTGATTCTGTGACTTAAACTAGAGAAACATGGCTCAATTGCATTTAAAAAAAAAAACAACAAGTGCGTAGTCCTAAACAAAATGATTTGAGTTCCGTCAAATTCGATTTCAATTTCTTTAAAAAGCCCGACTAGTCAAGTTACAATGGAACAATTCATCTTGATACTTTCTTAAACGAAATCATTGACAATTTGCTGCTGTTATCCGATCGACAATGGTTAAATTTCATTGGGTTATTCCTTAGGTAGAATTTCGAGTGTTATATACCGAAAGTACACGCTAAAGCGTTTAAAAATAACTATAAATATCAATATTATCACAAAAATTGTACTTATATCACACAGAAAACGAAATCACAAGACACCGTGCGTAAAATGTAAACAAGCTGGGCAACGTGGATGTTGAATAAATACGGATTTGATAATTATAGATCAACAGTAACATAATTACTAAAATCAGTATACAGCAAACCAAGATTCAATAATTGGAATATTGAAAACAATACATCGACAGCATTTGTTCTTAGAGCTATCCCATCTACCATGGCGAAGAGAAACTTGCATTTTTTTTTTCATTTTTTGGATTTTTAATACTTAAATATGTAGTAACACATTTTCTATACTAAGAATTAAGTAGTTTACACGATAATATACTATGAAATTATAACAATTGTACAAGAATTCATCAGCCAATATATACACATATTGCATTTTAAGTTATTATACACAGCAAGTAAGCGTATGCGATCATAGTTGTGTCTATAATCGCCATGAGCAAAAGGTTTCTAAGCAAAATTTTGGCACGATTCATAATTAACCGATGTGTTGTCTTTTAATCAGTATGCAATAATATGACAGAAAATACCTCTAAAGCCTTACTATTTAAAAATGTGTGTAGTATCCTTTGACAAGTATTATAAAAGCGGTTGTTAAAAGCACCCTTTCTTTAGATGGACCTAGTGTTCTCTCTTACTTTACCTGTGCAAAAGTCTTATTAAATCTGATTGTTAAAAAATAGTTATATAGGAGAATTTGAACGGAAACTAACTATATAGTAGTATAGAAGTTGTTTTTTAATCACCTGGTATCCCTCTACAGTCTTTCTAACCATTTAAATACCTTAAGCTACGAACCTTATCCTATAAATAAACTAGACAGAGAGCGCACTTTTGTTTGTCATTTTAAGGCATTTGTTATTTTGATTGATCAACAAAAGGAATAACGGATTTTTGATGTTGCTTAACTAAAGTGGCCCGGAGCCGATTTCAAATTTTTGGAATATTGTGACGAGGAACAGAAGTTCGCAAAACGAATCGAAACGTTAACAAACACACAAAACGAGATTCAAGGAATGTTAATTTCAGTAATTCACTTAGCATTAGTGTTCTATAAGAATGATAATAATTCTACACCTGAGATTGAGGGCCTAACGTTCATTTTGCTACCCCACTCACAACTAGTCTAATTTGAATTTGCGTACCAATTCAGAAAAAATACCTCTGCGTTAGTAGAACGGCAAAACGTTATTGTACAATTAACCTACACGATAAAACTCTTTGATAATATTACAACATACATTATCTTTTTACAGTTGGCAGTACCTTGCTAGCATGAAATCATCGCAAAATCGCGAGATCAACAAAATTACATTTCAACACACTTCGAATCTACGCAGGTACGGATTAGTCTAAAAAATATTTTTATACTAGAAAATATCAATGTTCTGTCAACCATACCTGCACAAGTTCTTTAATCAAATAAATCTTCCAAAATCACACCGTTACTTAGTTCTACATTTTTTCTATTTTCATCAGCAATTTTTATACAATAGTGGGGCTAACCGTAGCCGATTTATTTAAATATACAATCAATTCGCCTAAATATGTTAAAACCCTGTCAAAAAGTCAGGCCCAAATTTTTCAATTGCACATATTAATAGGCACTTGAGTTTGTGCTGTTCACTGCACAACCGGAAAACCAGCAACGTTTAGAGGCGGTTGCTGATTCTCCAGACACTATAAATAACATACTGGTATTTAAATAGTAAAATAATCAGCACGTGGAATAAAAAGCACTAAACTATGACTATCACAACCATGGTTGGAAGAATTTGGCGAAATTCGAAAAAAAAATTTCAGCATTTACATTTATATGACACAAAGGGTCTTTGGTATAAAGTGACAAGAGTTGAAAGAGTTGAGTAATGGTGACGGCAAGATAAATTGTGCAAAGAGACCGAATACTTTTTTCTTTAAGAGGAGAAGAGCTATGGGATTTTCGGCGGATACTAACTCCATTACGGTAACGAAAGCGTATGATGTGACCGACTCATTAATAATAATACTTGAAGACGAAGTATTGCACAGCTTTGAAGATTATGCAACTTCCTGGAGTTTACATTATAATACTAGTTTTACTGACTAAATGCTGCCACTAGATAAGTAACAATTTTATTAAGTATGCCTACAGCTACCTTAAAACTACCCATTAACCATTTCGAATATTTTTTGCAAGTTTCTCTTGATAGACAGAACGCTTGGTCGTGAATGATGGTGAAAATATACGATTTTATGCGAGAAAGGAACAATCATACACATAAACTTACATGTACGATTACATTTCTTAAGTCAATTCAGGGAGTGTGCACAACGAACAAACAGCTGGACATATTGGCAAGCTTATTGTCCGTTGTGAAACAATTACAAAATAGAGTTATATAAAAAACGGTGCTTTAACACGTGTATTAGTGTTTTTTTAAAGCTCATCAGTAAATGTAGATATTCATTTTCGGGATAAAACTGAGACCAAGCAGGTCACGATTTAGTTACATTTAAGTATTATACACGTTATAACAAAGTCAAGAGGCACATCGATTGGTATTATCAAGTGTTACATGATGAACATTGCGCGATTTACTTTCTCTCTAAAAGCGAAAAGCTTCTACGAGTTTAGTTTCAACGATGTTGGCTTTCTACAGCTTACCAACTGATCTTAGAAAAACTGTAATTTCTCCTAAAAGTCATATACACTTTAAAAAGTAAATGTATTATTGCCGATTCATAAAAATAATTCTATACTATATCTATAAGTCAGGGTTTCAATTTTTGGCAGACTTTAATGTGACCTTGTCAAAGTTGCAATAAGACAGATCCGGAACCGAGTTTAACTTGAGTAGATCATCACTTAATCTTCCATGAGACAAATTGAATGTAGGACACAACCACGATATTACTAATGTTACATTAATTGTCTGTTATAATTTTGATATGGCCTTTTACCTCGTACGCAAGTAAACTATGTACCATCTAATAGGTGGAACTATCAAAAGATTAAATGATGTTCATGGTATTATCGCAGTAGGTTTCAATGATATGAGTTAAAACAAAACACAAACAATTCGAATTGCTCACACAACTTTGGCATTTTTAAGTCTTGACTCCTAACTGATTGTTAATTTCCCATTTTTCACGCGAATAAGCGCCTCAAACAATTATGTGTGAGTAATAAACTCAATAATTCTAAAATATGTAATTTTCGGTTTTAAGTCTTTATAAGAAAAGCGTCCACTTCACTTCGAATGCTCCTACATTTAAAAAATACTTAGGTCAGGTCAAGTAAACAAGTCTTATTAACTACCGAACACCAAGAATTTACTACTACGGTTAAGGTAAATTACTTTGCCATATTTCTATTTCCACTATTACATGGTGTAATTATTATATAATATATTCTTTAGTTCATATATATGTAATATATAGTATTTAGTGGCAATGATTAAATATATAATATATATACTTGAAAACACAAGTGGCACTTTGATCACAAATACTGTCAACCTAAGTGAAATACTACGAGTTTAAACATTTATTTAGATAATCAGATTTTATTTATTTTTTCTTTTTTTCGACAATTTTGAAGTTACGTATCGTGTGCATTTCCTGCTTGTACCTAGAACAGAAGTTTCGTTGCTGTTTGCGTATTGCAAATAGTCAGGTAACAGTCAGGTTGGTGGTATTTCAAAATTGCTAAGTTTGGGATCGTTTCACGTGTTTCATACAGCCACGAATCATGTAATCGTGCATCGTCTACACTACCTATTATGATATTGAAGCTGAGCTTATATATATTTTTTATTTTTAATTATTTTTATAAATAAACAACATTACAGTCTAAAAATTCAAAGGTACACAAATATCAGACAATAGGAAACTAATGCGTATAAATTTACCACTTGACGGCTACTTGCCACCAATCAATAAATTAACATCTCAGAAATTTAATGCACACTCGATAATATATACATTATATTAGTAAGTAAATCACAATACTTCATTGGCAGTTGTTCAGACACTTCCTCCTTAATACGAATTACTGCGAATTGAATGACTAGAGATGGAAAATTCAAATGAAATCGAAAAAATACTAAGTAACTTAACAATAAACTTTTGAATTTAATTTTTTTATCCCGATCGATAAAAACTGAAATATAAAGCATCCAGATGTAAGCCAATTATTTCTGCAAAAGCATATAGTTTTTCATATGCATATCCGTTTCATTTGCTACATTTGATGAACCAGTTCTAATTTCTAAGTCTGGTTCGACAAAATTTGAGTAAAAATTGTGACTCTGTTTCTTTGGTGCCAAATAACTAATAACATAACATATACATGACGATATATACCCGATATATATAAAGGAAATTTAGTCTGAAAACATTGAAAATTGGTAGTCTCCAACTGTTAGGTGATGAAGTCATGAAAACAGCGTAATCCAAATATGTATTTCGAATTCTTGATTGAGTCAATTTTAAACCTGTCAGTGTTTCCCAATGTTAAGCAGTCAATGTGTAAATAAATCATAATATAAGGACTATTTTTAAACCATAACACCACCAAATACGCAAATGTTGCGTAAGAATTTTTTTACATTTTTAAATTGCACCGCAGTAACTCGTATTTTTCGCTGAATACATTGCGAACGAAGGTCTACAAATAACTGTCAAACTGTTTCACATATTATAAAATCACTGGTGGGGCATAAGTCTACGAAATACCTACAACTAAATAAATTTCTTTTTATAGGTAAAAACTAATTTAGTACCAGGTTTTTGGTGGTTTTCTTTCTTTTCTGAAACAGTTGTTGAAGGCAGACCGTTTATAAATGGAAGTTATTGAATAATAGATGGAGTGATTGCCGTTTTTTGCTTGTAGAATACTCGCAGACGATTAGGTAAACCAAAGAATGTGAGATGGTAAATATTCCGTAAACAACCACTTAAAGGCCGCGGTATTGAGATGGGGTTCAATTGTCATAGCCAAGTAATTGCTTTTATGTTTTTTTATATGACGTGGAATTGGAATTAAGTTACGTCTTGGAGTCTAATTGTGAAAATATGACCGATAACACCTAGGCGTTTACTTAAACATAGTAGTGAACTATAAAAGATCTATGTTCGGAGCGTATATGTTTCTATCTGGATAGATCAGCGCGTATATAGTGTATGATTCAGAGTTGTGGTTGTCCAATTATATAAGAACACACAATATATCCCTACTACCAAGTTTCTTAATACTAAGTAATATCGTAATTCCTAAACGCTAATACATAGATACTAAAATTGGCAATAAGATACTAAATATTCTCTATTGGAACTTATGAGAAAGGTCTATTTTTTCCAGTAGGCTTAAGTAAAGCGTCTTTTAATGTTTAAAGCAGAAACAGCCTGCTAGAAAGAACAGCCCGTATTTTTGCACCATTTGTCGAAGAAGCGCCCATTTCTTAGATTAAATTCCATTGAAAAATAAAACCTAGCTTTTCAACGACAGCCCTAATTTAATAAAAATACACGTTTTGATAAATTCATTATACAATTGTTCCATTATTTTTGCCCGATATGACTTGAATATTTTAATCTATAAAACAGACGCTTAGCTTTCTTCAGAAGCTACTAAACAAACAATAGCTTTTGAAACAAAAATTTTTTTTTTCGTTTTTTATTTTTATTTTTAAAAATTAAAAAGCCACTTAAGAGTCACAGCACAGTTATGTACTTTTTTAAACTGCTACTTCATTCAAAATGTTTCTTTTGCAAATACCACGGTCGGAAGTTTCTTTTCTTGCATCTGAGAGTATATACGTTTAAATTGCTTAGAACATAAAATTCGATTTTTAATTAGACGCAGTCGAAAAAAAGCTTCGGCCATAGCAGGTTATTCTCAAGGGTCTTTGAACATTACGAAACCAAACTTAAATGCATTATAATGTAAACAATAAATTGAAGATTTGTCGACTTCAGTCTTTTTGCCACTAGAGTTGGTTTGGTAACTTCCGCAAATGGAAAGAAGAGACATACGCGACTAGAAAAATATCTCAGAATAAAGCACAGTAAGGGGTACGTGTGAGTGGCAAAATCAGCTGCCGTTTCGGTATTTGGGACACTGATTGATTCTGAACAATCTCTTGTAAGTTATATTTTGTATTCCGAAAAGCTTCACGTTGAAGGCAGCAACAATTCAGACTTGTTTAAAATTGAGCATTCTTTTTTTTATTCTAAAACTAATTAATTTCCATTTGCAAACTGATACAATTAATGTTCAAAGAGCCCGAAAGTTTAGAAATCTTGCATACCGTTCTTTCATACTGTTAGCTATAAAGTTGAATCTCGATATTGTATGAACACCACAATAACACATGTTTGTTAATTCTTAATGTGATTAAAACAATCACAGTATACAGACTAAAAATGTAACGATATTCAAAGTCTACGGCTAACACATCCATTAAACACAGAAATACATTTATTATATGATTTAAGGATATAATAAACTTTATTAATTAGAACGATATTTGGGTATTAACTTGTTAAAGAATTTTATTACTTAATTTATTTAAGAATACTTTCAATTAGCGTGCAGTCTAAAAACTGATTGTGTGGTGTTTTATTTTGGGAGTAATTCAACCCAAAAATATTTATTTAACAGCTTACGTAACCATGTATAATTTGTAAGTGTAATTTGATATATCAGGAATAGGAGATCACAGGTTCTGCGGGGATTTGAGAGTCCACGAAAACATTTCTGACAGTGACCACTCGCATGCCACTATACCACCGTCTGGTCGAAGATAAGTGATTTTTCTAGATACCAATCAAGGCGACACAATATAGGATAGAACTATTTAGAATTTTTATTGAATGATTGACTAGGCCTCGTGCAATGAAACGGTTTCCGAAAGAGTACTCAACCTCGACCAAACCCAACAACCTCCCTTTAGTTCTTGAATAACAGAGCGGGGCTCAATGCTACGATTTCAATTTATAATTCGCGTCTTTTTTTCTTTCGTGTTTTCAATATAGCAAGTATAAAAAGCTCAGTCTTTACCCCATTTTTCCCGACTCCTAACCGTAATTAATCTTGATGGCAATTTTTTATACGAGAATTGATCGCTCCCACTGCTAGCGTGCTTGCAACGGAATCAATTACAAATATTTTCCAAGAACTACAAGGGCATTGGCCACCTTTCGCTCTAAAGTAACTCTTGTTACATATATCCCCAGCATAATTTTTCCATCGCCCTATTTAACCAAAACGAAAATAGGATAGGATACATGCCACGAAAAGATTACTACACCGGGTTCCTTACCATATACAAATAACTTAGGTACGTTTCAAATTAGGATTAAACCATATTTAAAAACAACGCTAATATTAAAGAGTGTTAATATATAGGAAAATATCTAAATATGAGAAAGTCTATGCTAAGAGCTCGAAATATATAAAATGTAATTATTATGAGTTTGGTCACGTATTTAAATATATATATATTTCATTATATATTATATTAATATTAAACCTTGCTTAATTGGGACTAGTTTAGGTTACATTCCATATGCGTCACTTGGTGCGTTCAAAGTTGAGCTCGGTACCACTAAAATGTAAAACGCATCGCAGTCGGATATTAAGTCACTAATCTTCTTGACACAGTGGTTTACTATTCCGTTATAAAGCTAATTAGTTTCATTTATTATTTTCAACAGGCCACGCTACTGGTTAAAACGGACACTACCAGTAAGGCTTTAAAAATAAAAAAATGGCAACTCGAAAATAAATAAAAAGAATGCAAAATAATAATATAGCTTCCCAATTTTGCGCACTTTAAAGGCAAATCGTGTACATTTGGTAAATCCACCTCCCCTAAATTTAACCTTATTGTAAATAAAAAAACAAGTATATTCTAGAACAATGACTACGTCGATCACTGAATAATAATCAGAGATAAAAATACAACGTCTAAACGGAGTTTGCGATTAAATTATACAATAAATATCAATCAATCAGTAAATTATTAGTTAATTTTAATTCGTACAGGTAAAACGAAAAAAATGTAACAAAACGCGATAAAACTTAATAACTCAACTGATTGATAATTATTCAATATCTTTCGTTCTCTTCTTGACTTAAATTCATGTGTCTCGTTTGATTTACATGGACTCACCTCCTAACAAGTCATTCGGTAAGAACGAGTTAAGGCTGGAGGGGGTGGCTCTAGCTGGGTCACTAGAATCCAGAGGTGTATTTGCCCATAAACTTGATGGGTTATTAGGCCATCCTGTGCTCCAGGTGTCTCCACCTAATCAGAAAGTGCAATATTCTAAACAAGATGCGCAATGTTTTCAATAACAATTCACACAATTCAAATAATAACCCCACGGATAAATTCAACTATACAGCAAAAGTTTGCTGTATCTCTATTCCTTGCTTTGCTATTCAGATAAGTAACGCGAAACATACCTGGTTTGGATGAGGAGTTACGCCAACCTCCGGATGAACTCTGTTGATTAGCAATACTTTGTAATAAGGTGCTTGCATCCCAGTCTGTGGGATTTTCTGCTAAAATTGTCGTGTTGCCGAGAACGCAATTGTTCAACGCAGTTTGAGCCTATGAGAAAACATGAAACTTGAAAAACAAGTCCCCATATCAAAGCACGTACATGTTCAATAAAATTTCAATCATTCAATAAAATCGAATCAGTTACTCTCATAAATTGGATCCGTTGTTTATAATCATGTCGAAAAGGTTAATTAATTACTAGTTTCTAAACACAAAATGATGATGTCTGAAAATTGCTGATGATTAAACAAAAATAAGACTTCTATCATTCATACCTTAGTAGCTTCTTCACGAGAAGAATATTTGGCAAGTGCAAAACCTTGGTGAAGGTGGAGGTGGAAACTTAGCAATGGGCCATGTTGCATGCAAAGCGTTCTTAGAGTTGATCCATCGATCTAAAATGGTCATAAAAGACAAATTTTTTAAAATCTATTCACCACTTAATTTGGTACATTCTTAAAGGACTGAACCAATTTATTTACATATAAATTTCTTTTTAAGTTATTGCCATATAGAAATAAACAATTTTTTTAAATAATTATAAGGAAAAAAGACAGTAACAGTTTTCTCAAAATAACAAAGTTTTCTGAATGTATAATGAAACCAATACTTTTAGTAGTCGGTCTGCTGTGAAAAAACGTATATCAATAATGTTAAAACTGCCTGGAGAACATAAGATTAGAGAGTTGATCAAGTTTTCAATAGTTTTCTCTAATGTAGTCGCTTTTTTCGTTAATTTCGACAACTTGAAAAGAACGAAAATGCATGTCACAAGTATCAGTGTAAAATGTGTGAAAAGCTCATAGTAATTGACATGAATTTCAATCAATAAAAAAACAAATTTTGTTTGAACTCAACCAGATTAAGCATATGTAGGTAATGTTTACTTGCAAAAACAAAAATGATGATTAAACCACACTAAAACGAATGAAGAGGAGAAATACAAATATTCAAAAATAAGACACAAATCGATATTTTCTTAAGGTGATGATTAAAATTAAACACACGTGAACAGTTAAAACATGCAATAACAATTTTATTGGTTATAGTTATGTTAAAAATTATTTGGTTTTTATTTAAAAAAATATTAGTGCCCTCATACTTCCATGTAATGATTAATTTAAAAAAAGTATTTAACACACAAATTTAGTATTTGGAAAAGTAAACTGATTAAAGTTTGAAAATTTTATACTGATACAAAGAACAAAATCATTGAAAACTGAAAAACCAAAATAAATTCGTCTATCTAAATTTTTACCTGGGCAGTCAGATTTCTAAGTAACAACCATTGAGATGGGCCCACATTTCCACCCCAATTACCCGAATTGCGTTGAACAGGGTTGGATGCACCGCCCCATGGGGCGGAACCACCGGACAATTGACCAGCCCAGCCGTTAGTGAGAGATCCACCACCGCCACTCTTGGACGATAAGCCGGGTGGAGGTCCACGCGACTTTGGAGCTCCCCATAATTCAGCAGTAACGGCAGTAGTAGGATTCAGATCGCCCAAACCGCCTTTGGATTGAAGCTTGTTCTGGGGACTGACAAACGATACCACATAGTAACGATTCGCACACTACATTTCAAAAATTAAGTAATCGGTGTAGAAATTTTATCTAAACACAATTTGCCCTTTAACTTTTCAGATCAAGGAAATTCAGCAGATCAGGAAAAGTTTCATGAGATAAACCGCAATCGAGGTCAAAGTTTTGGACGGCTGGTTGGATCAACTCCTGTCTACGTAGCCAGGAGTTGACTTTATAATATCATCGACAACTTACCCAGTAAAAGTACTCGAGGTAGACGGAGGATTGAAAGACCAAGTGGATGAACTAAGAGATTGCATTGCGTCAGTGGCTGGAGGACTTTTGCTAGTCCCAAAAAGCTCATTGTCCTTGACATTTATGGTTGCAATCGACAAAGGTGACCGCACTACTGAACCAGGAGTAATGCTCGGATCATCTTCGATCGACTTCTGGTTCCCCTAGAATACGAACAGATGCAATGATGTGCATGTATTGCAAAATGTTAAATGCTTTCATGTGCTAGACAAAGCAAAAAAAAAAAATATTAGAAGAGTAATAATACCTTCCACGGCTTTCCAGGTTCAAATTCAGGTACTAAATCAGTCAAAGATGGTTGAGGAGGAACTGCAGTCCACTGTGCGTCTTTGATATCGTTTCCACTATCAACGCCGCCAGAGTCTGGCCAACCAGTGTCACCAGATCGTCCACTTGACCAAGGCCTGAAACAGCTTGAATTAATTTCATAACGGCAAAGTAAAATCCCGTACTTCTTACCCATCAGGCTGAGTTAATCCCAGAGGTGCCATATTAGGTGAGGTAGCTACTGGCTTGGATGAAGAACCTGGTGCTCTGCTAAATTCACTGCTCTCATCCTTGTCTTTGTTAATCCACTGGTTCAGACGTGACTGCTGCTGATTCTACAAGATGTACAAAAAGTTGTATTAAACCACTGCCGCGAAATTTTTAATGGCTAGCAGATTATTCAACTTACCGGGTCTTTGTTCAAAGTAAGATCGGAGAAATTGCTTTGCAAAGCGTTGATTGATTCATGCATTGGGTTGGACTTAAAATCATATCCGATACCCTGTTGTTGTTGCTGTTGTTGCTTGACATAGTGGGCTTGTTGAGCTTGAATTTGGTTCTGAAAAAAAGGTAAACATTGCCAAAATTCGATCGATAACAAGTTCACGAAGCTAAAAAAAATCTTCGTAAGTTTATCATTACCTGAATGTTTATGATTTGTTGCTTGGTCTTGGTGATAAGAACCGAATACTGCATATGAGTTGGATTGGACAGGTTAACTTTTGATGATTGTGCAGCTAACTGATGATGACTGTTCAACTGTTGAAGAGCTTTTATTTGCTGCAGCAGTTGATTTAACAGAACCAGCGTTTGAGGAGCCAGAGGCTGATTTAAGATCTACAACAAAAAAACATGACTGTATTGCGACTAACAACAATCGCTGTACTTTTTAACTACAGGACGGTTTTTACCGCACATTATAGAAAAATAACCTATTTGATCTGTACCTGGTGGTTAAGATATCCAGCTTGAACCGCCATTTGGATTTGTTGAACGAGCATCCGCAACTGTTGAGTAGATGGTTGACCTTGAGGTTGCAGAGGACGACCTCCTGAAGGACCAACGAAACCTTGACCGCCAACACCGCCACCGCCTTGTTGGGTCAACATTTTTTGTACGACAGCAGGAGAAATATTATTGATCAGGGAGCTGAAAGACCACACAGTTTATTTAAAATACTCTCTTGTGATGAAAAACCGCTCTTACCTATTTGCTTGACCTGCTCCTCCCATGCTATTTAGTAAACCAGGACCAGCCCCTGGTGGAAATCCAGCCGATGCTAATGGATTACCACCGGGACCACCAATTCCTGGATATCCGCCACCTCGTTGAGCACCCGGGAATTGATTGTGTTCGAAATGATCATCGTGTCGCCCGCCTGAGCCCCAACCGTCATTTCCCCGGGCCCGTATAGGACTAAGGAACTCTAATGCGTCATCCACATTCATATCGCGCGCGCGAAGTGCGTTCTCGACCTCTTCTTTCTAAAATCGCGAAGAAATCACAATTAAATGGCACTAAAATCAACGACTAATCACGTGCCTTGTAACCCATGTCAACAAGCATTCGAAACGGTTTTGAATTCCACACTTGTTCTTTGGTAAGTTGGGGTTTATTTTGTGGCTTGTGACCCCATTCAAGTTCGGCAGCATCCCAAAGTCCGCCTGGACCTTTCTGCTTAGCCCAGGCTGCTGCTGAATCGTCCCAGCCTCCTGCTGGGCCTGCGACATCTTCCCATCCATTGCGCCCAACGCCAGCGCCACCGCCGCCTCCACCCCAAACACCGTCAGGTTTACGGCCAGGCGCCATTCCTGGTGGACCGCCTCTACCTCCGCCCATGGCACCAGTGCCTGTGGGAATATCTTTCCAATGAGACCCTATCAAATAAGCAGTAAGCATAAGTATATCGTACCGAACGGCAATGGTTTAATTTCTTTAAAAAATATACAATTATTCAGCGGACAATATCTGAATACCTCAACTAACCGATGATAGTCAGCAATTGACAAAAAGAATTCCCCAATGATAGCCCTTTTAAAGCACTTGAATCACCCTATGTAGAAAATGTATTGAGCTGATTGTTCCTATATGTACAGTATTCCCCAGTGGCGTGCCTTCTGGGTAATAAACGGCAAACTCGATAAGCTTGATGAAATGCTCACCTTGCTGTGGGTTTCCCCACAAAGATGTCCCGTCGTCGTAATTGGACATTGCACGTCTCTGGGTTGGGGGCGACGGTTCCTCCCAGCCTGCGGTATTTCCGGGCCCGACAGGCATTTTGTTGGGATGGTGCATTCCTCCGGGACCTGCATGTGGAGCGCTTTGGCTCCAAAATTCCGCACCGGCTCCATTCAATCGTCCAGTGATTCCTTTAAACAACAAAATAATCTATTGTAGATATAAATGCGACACAATCAAGAATATTGCTTTTCTATTGCATTGCAGCTGCATTAATCAAGCAATTGGAATTAGTTCAATTTCAACGTCAAACATACATTTCAATCAAAATAATAAATTGTATGTGCAAGATGCTGATGATATTGTGGACCATGACACATCTAATAGCTGGCATACGAACGAAAATAGTTGTCACTGAGGTAAACACACATGTTCGCTGTTAAAAATAGAAGTAGAAGATTCAACAAATTTTTAAATCTATGGTACTTAAGTAGATTTACCTACATACTATTTTTAAACTGCCGCTCTAAATCAACTGGTAGTGTTCAGTTAACGACAGGACGCAATTACAAAACTGTACATTGTAATATTAATTGTGTAGTCCGTTTCATGTGCCATATCGCACCGCTAAACAGTGATTGAGAAATTGTCTTTTCTTTAGTTTGACGCTGTTAAAACGCAAATAAAACATACCTCTTGGATCACCTCGCATATCACCGCCAGTCATTTGTCGCATTTCACGAGGATCTAACTGTCTGGGATCGAGTCCTGAAGCTGCAGCAGCTGCACGCAAATCTGATCGCATGCTGTCCATTGCAGCGACACTTGCAGCTGAAACCGAGGCTCTTGGATCAGGAGCAGACCGAGGATCTGCCCACCCAGAACTATTTCCTCCATTTGAACCTGCGGCGCGCTTATTTGAGTCTAAGAGCGTGGTAGATGAAAGAAATACAGTGCTATTATTGGGAAGACACAACGTAAACGACAGAGATTTGAAGTGAACTAATTGGAATAAAATTTTGAAACATTTGGAAGACGTTGGTTTGACCAAAGTTGCCACCAATGATGAAATCAATAATTATATTTCAAAGGCTGTTTGATAAACCAGTTAAAATATAAGTACGGTATTTCTTTCATTTGTGATCAAGCAGGTATTTAAAGCCAAGGGCACACCAAAATTAGTAATGCCTTTCAAGTAAATAATCCAAAGACCAAACCACCAAAGCTTTCAGATAGTATTCGATTTAGCGCACACGAAAACCCATGCTACAAACTAAGTGAAGTGTTAGCTTACCGCCCCACATAGCGTTTGAATTGTTATTTCCCCATTGCTGTTGGTTGTTGGGCACTCCGGTCCAAACATTGGAGCTGTCCGCAGTATCGTCATCCTCTCCCCAAGTTCCTCCGATATTCGTGGAAGGAGTGTGACCCCAAGGTGTCTTCTGCTGGGGTTGAGGAGGTGGCTGGCCGCCATTTCGTAGATTGGCTTCCCAAAGTTCCGTTCCATTGTTAATAGCAGGTTTCCAAGGTGGAGGGCCGGTTCCATCTATTTTCATTGTCGGTTCCGGACTAGCTGGAATGTCCCACTGTGTGTCCTGGTTAACATGCTGCTAAATTCAGAGAACAGTTTTACTTAGTTTCACCCGAAACGATCGCGCTTGATATTTTACTTATTTCTCCGATATTTGACTGGAATAAATTGCAATAAGTACTTACGCTACCCCAGCCGTCCGTGCTGAATATCGCTTCACGCATATTGTTCAGTTGCTCGAGTTGTAGTTTAGTGGAGTTAGTGGCATTCGATTGAGGATTGTTCTGTGCATTGTTATTAGTCGGGGGGGCGCCAGTAGCCGGAGGGCCGTTGGCACCAGGTTTGGCTCCAGGCTGAACCCAACCAGCGCTATTCGATTGCGTTGTTGGGGGCTGTTGGCCGCCAGCATTCGCTTTATTGGCTGCAAATGTTAACGGAACCCGTTAAGTCAATTGATTCAACAGCATATACTTTTCTTTAATGGCAATGGAAAAAAGCATTGTTTAACCACATGCACGAAAACCCCTATCGATTTTCAGGTCTAAAAGAGGTGATTAAAAAGACGCTCCATTCTTAGAAAAAGTCTTGTATTGGATGCACTGAAAAGGCAACGCTTATATGTGCGAATACCGGGTGTTTCATCAATACACCCGCAAACTTTTAGGGATGGTTGATTTAGATGCATAGGGCCAAAAACGACACGTTCTTTTCTATTTATTTGTCAAAAGCATTCACACTTTGTTGCTGAACCAGCACTAGACCGTAATCAGTTACATGTAGCTACTGTTATACAGGATGTTTCAATTCAAATGAACAGTGTCCACTTTCTATAAAACTTCTCGGGAATCTCTTTAAACCAGGGTAAGCTAAAACATGTTAAATAAAATGGTTCATTGACAGATCGAATGCCTTCTATCTGCCTTATATTTGTAGCAAATTTAGGGCGGGCAGTAAACAGGTAAACGGGTTGGCGGTAGCATTTTGTCTCAATTCCGACCACCTCCTCTAATTGTAAAAATGTATAGTCAACTTAGCCTTTTACAACTGTTGAATACATAAAATGAAACAGTTTACCGTCACTTTGTGAGGAAGCTGGTGTGCGATTAGCATTGTTATTCCAATACTGGGTGCCGGTGTTGTTCGGATTCGTGGCGTTCGCTACACCCCAGCCGCTTGAATTATTCACTAAAGAAAGAAAAATACACCATGTTGACTTAGGATTGAAGCCGAAAATTTGTTTAGTAAACAAAAATGCTAATTGCCACCAACCTATTTCGATTAGTACTTTCAATAAGAAACAGAGATCGTAAATGTCATCTTTTATCACAGTGAAGAATTAAAACTAATTCGCCACCACATGAGCTTGCAGTTGTGCAAGCACTCACCGTTATTGTTATTGCCCTGTTGAGATGGAGGGGTGCCCCATCCAGAGGTACCGGTGCTTAGAGAACTTTCACCGCCTCCTTTAAGTCTCAATGGGGTGTATCCTTGTGGTAAGTGATCGTACAATGTGAGCGGTGTCATATCCCTGAAGAATACAATCGTGTATTTTAATACTGTGTTTAGATTTCTATTCAATGGGAGTTATAATAGAGAAGTTTGAAGATGTGTAAAGGAAACCTACTGGTCACAAAAATCAGTTCGTTCTTCGTCCATATCGTTGTTATCACCATGAAGAGTAGTTACTGTCGGAGTCTTCAAAGCGTCGAGTACTTCGAGGTCATCAGACTTTTGGTTGGGAATGTCTCGTCCGAGGGGCAAAGCACCAAACTTACGACTATCTACCTTATCATTATCTACATTATTATTATTATTAGTTAAATTATTGTGGGTGACCGTTTCACGGTCATTACGTTGTATTTTTGGTACGGTAACAGAGTTCAGAAGACAGTTATCGGTCACAGATTGCAGCTTAAGATTAGGGGTTGAGGCCTCGCGATTTGGCGCCGCGGGGCCTCCACCAGAGCCAAATATCACAGCTTGAGCGGCGGATTTCCCACTAGGGAAATGCACGCCTAATGGACGGACCGGGAGGTTGACTCGACCCCCCCGAAACGCCCATACGATTTCGTCTTGTACTGGTAGGGGTGCGCTGCCCCGCATGGCTGACTCTTGAGGCACTTGGTAGGTAGGAAATATATTAGACTTCGGCTCGGAGGGGGTGGGGGCGCGCATCGTCACTAGTGCTCCATTGTCAGTCAGGTCAGCCACAATTCTGAAATGGACAAAAAGTACTGGTATTAGTATTAGGTGCAGCAGCATGTAAAACCCGTGTTTTATAAGGAAGCTTGTGAGGGTTTCGTAAACGTCAATTTTCAACTCATCAGAGCGGATTTTCCCATGTCTGATACCTACAGAAAACATTCAACTCAATTTCTTTCACAGAAACTTAAAACGAGGAAAAGCTTAACCGTTTTCCAATCTTGTGGGAAATTGTGTTTCAGACGCGCTTTTGGCGCCGTTGCTGAAAGCTGCCGACTAATTTCCAGAAAACCATTATTTAACCAGTTCACATTGGAAAGATCCTCTCAAAACCACCGAGCGATATTTTTTTCAATTCTTGACAACAGCACAAAAATGTATTTTGGAACATGCTCATCAAACATACTAAAAAAAATCATCCACCCACATAAACTCGCTTAACCGTCAGTCAAGATTTTTTCTTATAGAGTTATAACAATGACGGTGAAAACAAACAACGTCGTGGCACGGTTGCCAAAATGCCACACATATAACAGCCAAAAACAACTCCAATATTGATTAAAACCATTATATTTATAAGCGATATTTGATGCGGGCATGATAAGTATAGAAAAAATTATTATAACATCGCTTATATGAATTTCACGTATTCGCTATCCAAACCGTGATAAGATAACATTTGGTGTTGTTTACTTTTACTTTAACCACGAATTGTGAATTGATATAATGCAGCCATTTAAGGAGAAAAACGGAAATAAACTGGCCTTAAAATCGGCAATAACTACATTACGAGACGGAAAATGGCGTTTCAATTACAAGAAATGCACGGGAGGGAAACAAGTCAAGTGTTAAATTAGCAAATTGACACTGAATTCTTCAATTCGTTGCAAGCAAAAAAACATGGTCGATCACTGATAACGAGAAACCGCAGAATGTAACTATTTATACTATTTTAACATGTTTGATTGCATCCAGCTAGAAATTTAAACGGCGATCGACGATAATTTAATGATTATTGAATGTCTGATGTCTTTTGAATCGTGCTCTAGAAAGGCTTAAGCCGAAGAACACAACGAGCAAAATACATATGCGGAGGTGCGTTGGTAAGATACAGAGCAGATTTGTTTAGCTTTATTGTTAGCGAATTTTATGATTTTGGAAAAACGCATTAACTTTCTCCTCTTGTATATTTTGATGACAGCGGACTTTACAGTCGAAGTAAAACCAATTTAGTGTCTTTCAGTTGCTTAATTGGGTCGCAAACTTTGAATCAAACAACTGCGCTAATTATTCGTTATCAGTATGGTTCAATTGAAAACTGAAATAACATTATTTGAATTGAAAACATCCTGGTATAATAATAGCTGCATTTATGCAGAAAGGTATGCAGATACAGCGGCGCAAAAAGTTCAATAATTTACATAAAAATGCTTTAGAAACTAACCCAAAGTAGCATAGTTACTAAATGTTTTAAAATAGGCTAAAGCAGTAAAAGGTGAACATGTACGAGGTTTTTTGTTTAATCTATTGCATTTCGCGTTTAAGGCGCTTTGTACAAAAGTGTTCAAGAATTACGACTTGAACCCTACTAAAAAAAGAGAATGGCCCGATGTGGAGAGTCAAAAACCTTCTTGCTATCCGAAAAAAAAAACATTTTCTGTGAAGATTCCAGACCTCAAGCAGTAGGATTTCTTTATGGGACACAAGTGAAAACACTTATTTATTCAACTGTAAAACAGAGCTGCAGGAACAAACTCATCGAAAGAATTGATCGGCAGAAGATCAAAGACAATATGAGACAGGGAATGAGGGTTCCGAAGGAGGATTGAACTACGCATTGTACAAGACTGTGGTTGCATTGACCAGCTTAAAAAAACATGTGCCTAAGACGACCTGGTAAATTCAAGCGCTTTATCATTCACGAATCGTCGAGAATTCAAGAAACTGTGTCAAAAATGCTGTTAAAAAACTGTAAAAGAATTCATGTACGAAATATATCGAATACCTGGGCAAACAAAGATAAAATATTCAAAGAATAATGAAAATTTCGGACAAATCAAGCCACGGATTGCATTGTGATGGAAAGAAACAGTGGTAGTTTTTACTTATCCTCAAGCGGATAGGCCAAAACAGACACTTTCAAGAGATTAGTTAGTTACAAATCGCAGTCATAAAAACATGTTTTTTTATATTTTTTCTCTTATGAACTCCATCAAGCTTTGGCCTAATGGTGTAAATGTTTTGGCTGTTTTATTGAAATTGTCTGAAACTGGCTGAATTAAGCATTGATCAGCAAGGAGCAGAGGGTGAAAAGTTGGGAAAAACACAAAGAAATTTGCCTTTATTGATAATAATTTCATAGCACTAGTTAAAATGTAATACCCAGAGACCCAAATGTAAAAAAATCATGCATGACGAGCAAAGTAAGAGATGAATTGTGAATCTAACACCAAGATTGGAGGCTAGTAAATCCCCCAACTTTCACGTGTGGCAAGCATTGTTCGCTTGAAACTGGCAGACATTTTTTTTGACGGATTTCCTTCTTCGCCTTACGGAGACGAGTTTTGCAGTGATCACCCAAACCTTCCATCTGAAACGTACAAATGCAAGAAACTGGCAGAGCAACTATCATTTTTCGATCAATTATGCATGGAAACTTTAAGGTTGAACCACCCTGTATTGTAGGAGCAAACATATTTGATGGGTGTCTTTAGGCAATTATCAGCCAGTTCCTGAGCTGTAAATAACGCAAACCAAAAATAAAAACGTGAATTTTAAATATCTGAGAGTTGAATTTAAAGCTGGTTTAACGCCCACGGCCCATACTAACGTTAATAATAGAAATGAAATAATGATTAAATTAAGAAAAAGACTCCAAGGCGACGATGAAAATGGGTGTTGAACTGGAGTATTTTCGCAGCGGTAGATATCAGTATCTGCACACAAACAGGCAATAATGGAAGCGAGCACTCGATAAAAACGTGATAGAAGAACTGTAAACATTGTCGTGGTGAAATCTGCAACATTTCCTTCGTTGAAATCGCTAGACGAGTGAAATGAGACAGATTTCAAACACATAAAACTGTTGGAAAAGCTGCAATTGATCGAAATATGCGAATTACTTACGTAGAAATTTGGACGCCACCGAATCAACTAGCGAAACTGATTCGAAAAGAGGGGGACACCAAAACTTGGCTTGAGAACACACAAGTCATTATTCAATGCGCACTTTTCATTAAACCACGATATGGTTGTAACGAATATAAAGTTGATGTACTTATCACACTTAACTGAATGAGAATACTAAATATCACAATATTTTTAAATTTGGCGTTAAAATACTTGGATTTGCGGGCACCTCAGATTTGTTTATTGATCCGCAATTACGTGGCAGCACTTCTATCTCTATTCTCCGCCACTCCACTGCTTCGCGACTCGATTGTTACTCGGATTCCCTCGGCTCCATACGACGATTGGAAAGTGTGCGATAGAAACAAGTTTTGATCGTCAATAATATGCAACGTTGCCGACCTGCCTCCCATTAAAAAAAACTACTTCCCTTGACTGCTGTTTTATTTCCAGTTATTTTTTCCAAAATAATATTTTTACTAACTTGTTGATGCAACGCAATACTTTGTACAAACCTAACAAAAACAAAATAAATTAGCCGGAACTAACCAAAAAAAAAAAATCCTACAAAGTGTGCCCTAAAAAAACCAAGTATAAATTAAATAAGAATTTGGCAAATGTGCGGTATTTTTGGAATTGCATCGCCCAGACATCGCTGTGACAGAGAGCCTGAACAGCATGGCGTTCTTTGTTATCTCATGGGAGTGTAAATCTCTCATCTCTCAAGGTAAAAAGTGTACAATTAATGACGAAGTGCGCACCCTGATGCGTAAGCGACTTCTCATTGCTGTCAAAGAAATAGACCAGATGCATTGGGCATGTAGAGAGGGACTTTTTCAGAACAGCAACTTCTAAGAAAGTGGTTGCCAGATCGATCACCAAGGAGCGACCGAATAAAAAACTCCTTTTATTCTCTGAGATTGGCCGACGTTTCGACCCTTTATTATTTTCCACGAGAATGTTTAATCATTTACAGTTATTCCCCTTAGGGCTTAGTTTGAACTCGCTTATCAGATAAATGAGATAGCCAAACGACAGGTTGCTCGGCACTGAATGCAAAAGCAAAAATGCTGCTCGAGTTAAAAGAATTAAAGCCGTCGACTCGGTAAAACACGGCAACACGGGCTATAGAATGGCACAGAAAAACAACCAAGCCTGGCAGACAACTAAATACCGAGACTTACTTCATTATTTCGCTATTTCGAGGAACAACAAGTAAATAAATAGATTATGTATGCAGAAATGTAAACAAATGCACGATCGCCGATTGCGGCTTTCTAATTCGGACACCAGCGGTTTGATGACAAGACAAAACAATCGCTAATTAGCTTAATTATTTTTTGGTACAAAACATTTGCTACCAAGTTTGCAAACATACCGGAAAATGTTCCAGGAATAAACAGTGAAAATTCCGAAAAATTTTACACATCAGACCCTAATGCCAAAGGCAAAAAACATCTGCAAATTCCCAAAAAGTCAATTAAAGTTGTGCCCAGTTGACAGGAAAATGTGCAGTTTGATGACCCAGAATAGTGAAATTCTAGTTCTTTCCCAAACACAGCCAAGGCAGTAAACGGAGGGAAACTAATGTAGAATTCGATCGAAAACTATGGGAAAATCCTCATCAGCTAGCCTTAAAAAAATTGAAACAAACACCTTGAACAAAACTCGTGAATTCCTCCTGATAGACCATCTAGCGCAATTACTTAGCGTGCGTCTTAGCGAGGGTTCAATTCTATTGCGCATCAAACGCGGGGGTCATCAAACCTCTTCACTAATGGCTACTTCTGCGTAAATTTTGCAGCAATTAGCGAAGGTTTTTCTTTTATGCCTGGCACAGGTGCAAAATTATGCAACACGCCTAAAGAATGGCCGACTATTTGGCGTTTATTTGCAACTTTTCGCAGTTCACGTGCTCGATCATTCTTCAGGTCAAGTTGGTGCTGTTGGTCGTTTCAACCTCCAGCTTGCCAGCAGCTTGGCAGCGGCCTGCCGAGAGCGCGATTTCACGCCTCAATGGTAAATTTAAATGGAAAATGGAAGTGCATTCACGTTAATGCTGATTAGAAACATAAAAAATGTCATAAAATTTCAGTTTTAATGGTAGCGACATTAACAGCACGTAATAGCGAATCCGGATCGGACAGGTAGTGCGACATTTAGTTCCGCACTAAAAATGGTTTGCGGGAAATCAGTTTTGTCACATCCGCGCGTTTCCAATCGCGGCAATCACAGTCGGCCTATCAAAACTGCTATTCAAGTGCTGTTAGCCGCTGTAGTCCGAGGGCAAACGTTATTTCCTACGGCCTTTTTTTAACAAAGGAACCATATCGAACAGTGTGGGGAAATTGAACTTCTATTTCTCTCTATGTTCTAACTATAATATGTCACAAGCCTTTTGGCAGTGACGTTTTGATTGAAGATTTTGATTTGATTTTGATTTTTTGAGAGAAATAGAAGAAAAAATGAGAAACTCGTTCAAGATCTTAGCGATGATACTGGTCCTCACAATACTGCAGAAGAAAATGTATCGGAAAATTGAAATGAGAACCTGCAAAAACTTACAGCAACTGGCAACAGTCGAAAATCAAATCAATAATTTTGATGCCAGGCATACGTTAATCACGTCAAATTTTCGTCTCGCTCGGTGGACAAGCAATAGAAAAAGATCGAGAATTATTGCGTCACTGCCAAAATGCTTGGAACAGACTATAGTTCGTTATTGTCAATATAAAACTGGTCATAAAGCTGCCAGCCATAAAGTTTAACGGGGGGGCATCGCCATAGGTAACTTTTAACGAACTGTATCCTGATTAAGAACATAGTCTCAATGTACTAAACTAATTCTGGAAGTGGCACTCGTTTGCTTTATTAGATATTGAAATATGGGCAAAAACCACGCGAGAAACTTGTTTGTTGACTTTGCAACTGGCGCCCAACTTGATTGATAGGCGAGAAGTGAGCAAAATCAGACTGAGTGGGACGCTGTTTTGGGAACAAATACGAATAAAACAGAAGCGATAAAAACGAAATCAAGCTTCTAATGGTGAAGTTTCAGGTCTATTTCAGCAGGCCAGCGTTGCGCCACCACCGATAATTCACTCACGAATGGTTTCGCAGCCAGAAAATGCCGTCGCCCTACCCTTCTGCCACCCGATATTCCCTTCCACCCCCTTGACCTTAAGCCCCCAGGTGACCCAGTTTGGCGGGAACTAAATGGGGCGGCGCAAAGGCTGCAGTTCGAATCGCTGTTGCATTGTAGGCCTTCGGATTTATTTTATGTTTATTACATTTTATTCAACTGGCTTTTTCAAGATTTTCAATTTACATGCGAAAATCCGAGTCTCCGTTTAGCAGCAGGAAGCAAAAGCCGGCCACAAACATTTAACAAATTTGTAAAATAGCTAAAAGGTTTTTTTTTTGTTTATAAAATGGACAAAGATAACACAACGATTGCAAACATATTTCAAAATTATCAAATTTGTTATTTATTGTCCCTGAAATAGCAACACTTATCTGAAGCCTCAGTTTCACAAATATTCGACTGTACGATTTCCAATAATCCAAAAATTCATTTACAGTAATTTCTATTTTATTTTCTGCGAAAACTGTTGGAGTGGATTAAAAATCAGTTGTGCCTGTTCTGAAACGAATGAAATTGGTACAGTCGGTCGGTCGCAAGCTTTTTGGCAGTGACGCAATAATTGTCGATCTTTTTCTATCACACAGCGATTGAGCGAGACAGAAATTTGATGTTCTTAACGTATGTCTTTCACCGAGTTGTTTGGATTTGCCGAACTACGGATGAATCTTAAAATTATTGATGTTATTTCTTGGCAAACGTTGGCAGTTTTTGCGAATTTTTCCAAGTTATCATTTCAAGTTACTGATACATTTTCTATTTGTGTTTGTGTTATTTTCGGGCACCGAAATTGCCTAATAAAATTGTGAGGGCGAACAATGATCAATTTTGCTGATATTTTCACCACCATCGCTTAAATCTTGTGTGATATCCTCATTTTTTTTCGAATTTCTTCATAATTTGACTGCAGTTAACGCTAAGTACTGAATGTGAAAGAAAATTTTCAAACCAATTTAGGACATAACTATATTTCTAGACGGCTCGACTAATGCCGTCAGTGCCAAAAGAATTGCGACATTTTAAAGTGCGAACTTTGAAAAAAAGTCCAAAAGGGGATTCACATAATTCCTACAAATAACGAGACCCAAATTAAAATTCGATAACCTTCAAAACGTTATCTGCTAAAGCAAATACACCGTTCCAAACTGATACATCAAACATCCAAAATGTGTTTCAATTCAATGAAATTTGCGGAAGCACCGTTTCCTATTCACAAAAAAACCGATGGCGCAAACAATCTTCCCCATTTTTAGCCTACTTGGCGTTCAAATAATTGTCACGCTGCGTGCCAATGTAATTGATTAAATATAAGGAAAACGCAATTTCTACCATGGATGCTTGGCAGGGTGGTTAATACAGTGTTGCTTGAACCCTATTCAAAAAAGCATCAACTGATAAATGTTGTGTAGTTGCTGAGCAGATGCAGCCTTGGATTACGTAACAAAAATAGGTATAGGCCTTTGCGCAGTTGTTTTCACTGCTCTATTGTGAAAAGCATATAACATCACGCCCGCAAATATAGAGAAGGCAAATCCACGCGACTTTGGTAGACCTGCACTTGAAAATTGATATTTTGCCTTTGAAATGAGGACAAAGCGCTATTGCCGTCCATAAGCGTTTGCGGCGAATTTATCAGACTAATCTGAAAACCGTCCCAACGCAGTTTGTAACCATTAGAAAAAAGTTATTTGGTTAAAATTAAAGGGTTTGAATACCTACCCAATTTTTAAAAAAATAAATGCAACAAAAATTCAACTGAATCGTGTATAAAATAACTGGTTAAGCCCGTGTCCCATGTATCCGCTCACCGCCGTTCGACCTGAGAGATCTCCAACCAATAGAAACACTTTAGTATCATCGCACCATGGTATAAACAGATGCATGGGACACAGGCTTTAGTCTGGAAAGAAAAAATAAAAGTACGATAATGCAGTTTTCGAGAAAAAAAAAAACACTTCAAAAAGTAGCACATTTATAAATATTTTTTGTTAATACCTAATCCAAACTTGTTGCAAAAGATGGAAACTTCAGTCAGAAAAAGCAACAATTTTTTTTGGACTGAACTGTGTACATTGCTGCTTTAGACTGGAGCATCCAGGAATAAAATGAAGAAAATCTGACAACGTTCCAATTGATTTCGAGCCACGCAGCACGTCATCCAATTGGGCTTAGCAACAGAGGAGTCGCTTGGCTGGTCGACCAAGGCAGTTGAAAAGCTTTGTTGCCGATACCAAATATCCTCGATTTAGGGACAATTTCGCGAAAAATTGCGAACTGAACCAACCGGGTAGGGGATGCAAAATCTAAATTAATCTCGCGAAATAGTATTATCAGAACTTGCATGCGACAAAGAAAATATGGAAGAATTGAAAGCGCGCCTGTTAACTGCGCTATAAACAACGCGGTCGGTCGGCATTTGTTTTGAAAAAAAATTATAATAACCGTAAAGCGGGAGTATAAATGCAGAAGTGCACCATTCGCAAACAAGTTGGCAAGCATGAAAGATTATACCTGTAAACAATGTAGTTGATCAAGGCCACATACTTGCCAAGAATGTGCAAAGAAATAACAGCTGCGCCAAGTACCACCATCCTAGTTATCCTAAGCTCTTTACTACATGATTAATGCCAAAGAATTGGCCGAAGTTCCGTTCAGTTATTATCTATTTGGCTAAAGCAGTCGAGGTCTCAGTACCGAAGTATCTGGGAGCATTTGATCGGTACAGATGATGGCGCAAAATCGATTCAAAACACACTGTTTACTGTGTTCTATAACAGTATCTGTTCAAAAACACTTTTTATCTCATTACCATATGATGTAATTTTGTCAAAGATTTACATAATATTTATCCATTATGCAGTGTTATTATTGATATTTACTAATAAAAAAGATTTGTTCAGGGCTCGTCACTTCCAAATTCTACAAACAACATCAAATCGAAGGTTACTAGAAAAAATGTAGCGGGATCAGTATGTACTGAACTGCATGAGAAGATCTTTGATTTGTTTGAAACGATGAAGAACATTGCTGATCATTCGAAGAGAAACACATACATTAACAGGCAATGTGGAGTGCTGGTATGAGGAAAAGATACAAACGATACAAAAAGATACATAAGTTTAGAAGATTTTAATTTTTTTTTAAACGGACCTTGCAGCGGGATGATACACGGGGGGTTTTCCTTACAGCCAGATGCGATTGCATTTGGGTGAAAAAACCAAAGAAAGTTTGGAGTAAAATGTTGTGGCCCCTGAATAAAAACACAAAAAGATTTCGTACCAATGAAGAAACCGACTAATTTTAGAAGATCGAGAAAATTGTGAAGCGTTTTCTCTCAGTCAAAATATGCGAAACTGAGAGTTTTGCTTAAATACTTGTGAATCTAGAAGAGCGTGTTGATTCCCGAACAAGAACGAGCCTCCTAAAACTACAAAAGATTTCTTTGAAACGCTGCACAACGTTACAAATAGAAAAATTAAATTGACGGTATCTACTCTTGTCGACGTTTTGCCTACTTATACAAGCTTCTTTTCGGCGGACCTGAGGAACTAATCATTCCAATTCCTAAGCAACACAAAACTAGTCTAAGAGATAAAAAAGTGAGAATCAAAATGAATATGCCTTTCCTATAAAACCGCTGTTCAAATCTTTGAACTAAAAGTACCTACTTTTTGTGAAGACAATAGGCTTTCAGCGAATGCTTTCCAATTGGAATTCATCCCATTGCTGTAGACATAGTGAGTTGAAATAACCGCACTCGGCCCCAAAACCACAATCAATCGACAAACTGAACTAAAATAAGCTAGCAAACCCGAGCTACTTGAGTTTTTGAAAACTCCCTTTGTTGCAATAGGAACCAGGTACACCTGGGGCCGTAACTCAAGTTTAGGGGGGCGCAAATCTTCCATTTACCTATATATTACCAGGGGTGGAAACAATTTGCAAAAGCGATGTTTAAGTAGTGTATACTTAGGGCTTTCTATGCAATATGGTTAAACATTTTCCACGCCAGTTTACCTAATAGATAAGCTGTTGATCAATTCAACAAGGAGGTTTACTGTTCAGCAGTTTAATTCTGGCCCTGCGATCATGCATACCTTCGGCTTACTACTCATAAACGTTCAAAGTGAACTTACCTTACTAGAGAAACCTCTGCAAAATAGAAACCTTGCAAAAAAATCACTTCCATTACACAAATTTAAGTTAAGCGTACGTCGACTCCGCACAACGACGCCATTTTATGAAATACATCTTTCTATTTTAAGCACAAATACCTAACCAAGAAATGCGAAGTGCTAACACGTGTTGCCACTAGTTGGTCCCATAGAAATGGGACATGCGGACAAGAAAGATAACAGACCGTTTGGCTGAATTTTTTGAAAAATTGCTTAATTTAATTTGAAATACTAGTCTGGCATTGACACATTTTATGGCGTTTCAAAATAAAAATATAAAATTTTACACAAAATGTAATTTGGAATAAAATTCATTGGCAACACAGAAACAATGATCCTAACCTCAATTATTCCAGTAGTTGACACAACGTGGACACAACGAAAACAAATTGTAGTGTCACCCCTTAAAAACTTGTTAATTTCCTGAAAATCACAGACTTAAAAAAATGCCCAAAGTGCGAAGAAGTAAAAAGGCGCCTCCTGAAGGCTGGGAACTGATCGAACCCACTCTGGACGAATTAGAGCAAAAAATGCGAGAAGGTAAACAAAGTGCGACACCATTAGAATATTCGTTTTAAGCCCCAATATCAATGTTTTCAGCTGAAACCGAGTCCCATGAAGGAAAACGCAAAAACGAATCTCTATGGCCCATCTTCAAGATCCACCATCAAAAGTCCCGTTACATATATGACTTGTTCTATAGGCGAAAAGCCATATCCAGAGAACTTTATGAATACTGCCTCAACGAGAATATCGCTGATAAAAACCTGATAGCCAAATGGAAGAAACAGGGCTATGAAAACCTTTGTTGCTTGAGATGCATTCAGACCAGAGACACGAACTTTGGAACGAATTGTATATGTCGGGTGCCCAAAGGGAAACTTGAAGAGGCAAGTTGATATATATAAACCGCACGAATTGAATAAATAATCAATTATATTTAATTTCAGGGAAGAATAGTGGAGTGCGTTCATTGCGGGTGCCGCGGGTGCTCAGGTTAACACAAAAAATACACAAATTCATTGTCACGTGATTTTTTAAAACAAATGATCAATAATGAATCAAATATACGGTACTGTTTCATATTACATCACATGGGAATCAAAGGGCCCTCAACAACGTCATTTGACTCTCATGTATGAACTAATAAATTCAAATCAACGCAAAGCCTCAACATCCACATACACAATTTGCTTTGGAAAATCATACTGGAACAGTAACTGCTCGAAATTTTTTAAGCAGGAGAATTCCTAAAGTCTCAATTTGGAAATGGTCAATGACATACTTTTATAAAGCAAGAATAATTAAAAACACTAGTAATTTGTACTAAGATGAGAAGTTTTTGAGACTGGACGCCCAGTACATTCAACAACATCATCACAAATGGTTTCTTTGGTTTATTGAGTCAGTTAAATCCAATAGAGTTCATGTGGGAAACAGGTGAATAGTGAGAATTCATAAAGTATGTGGTAAAAATACAATTCAGCTTTCGTCTGTTTTGGAGTATTTTTCTGAAATGTTCGCGCTATTTTAATATTTGATTACAGTTTTTAAATGAAGACATTCGTACATCCCTAATAGTTTTGTCTCCTAAAGGACGTTATTAAATAGGAACTAAAATATCCATTAAACTACCCATGTAGCTGTAGTTATGAGCTATTTGACTTTACCTAGTGGCTTCGAAACATGTTAAAATGTACATACTAACAAATATATAATCTATTAAGGCCTACAACATTTTCACCCTGATTACTCTAAATCATAATTCATTTCAACTTGACTATGAAGCATCTACTAATCGCTTAATTAAACAACGATCGATTCCATCAATTCCTTCTATGTTGTTTGAACTGACTACATGCTCATCATATAATAAATTAAAAATAAAGGAACCGGGATTGTACCCACTGAAGAAAATCCAATCAAATACGTATTGTAATATAGTGTGTATATAATCAGGGGTGTGGTTTAGTTTAACCCTTCAATTAAGCCACACCCCTGATAACATACACACTATATTACATATATACATCTTTGATGGAATAAATAAAAAGCTATCAATAAATCACATGATCTGCAAGTTCGTAAAAGTAAACCTAGACTAAATCACAATTCCTATTCGAAGTTAATGTTTTGAAATCATTGAATTTTATATAGCAGCAGGTACTATCTTTAAGCAAATCTATGCAAAGCAGATTCAACGCACATTCCATTAAATGGGCAAATTCGAGCTCCATGGTGGTTTGTAAACCTTACTTGAACAGCAAAGGTGGTAGAACAATGATAAAGATTTTATTCAAGCGGAAACGGAATTATAATCTAAGAGCGTTGCCATTAGCCTCATCTTTCTTGGGGAATTCTAGTGCCTCTCAGCACTTTACTATTCTGTAATTAAATACGCCAGTCAGTAATCACTTACTAAAAACAACCCTAATGGATGCATTAATTACTAAGTGAGCAATAATAATTAGGGTGGTACCTGATATTGCTGATCATTATCAAGCGTTCCAACCACAGCAACTATTTGATATTGTTTCGCCTTCATGGCGGCCTCACTTTTTCGTAACAAGCGAAGGGCTCCAGATGCACTACTGGTATCGCCCAGTTGTGCCATCTGTTGCGGTGAGTGGCTCGGATCGAGAACTAAAAGGACTGAATTGCCATCCCTGTGCACTTCAATGCCTATGATTGTCCGGCTGTGTCCTGTTTACGTTGATTGAAAATCAGGCATTATACACTGGACTAATGCTCGCGATTTTGTTTTTTTTAAATATATAGTGTTTCGACACCTTTGCTTAAGAATGATATAGGTGTCTCAAATGGACTAACATGAAATAATTATTAATCTCACATGCCTTGATGTTGTAAATATAAAGGCGGCGTGAATTCTCCTCCAACGCAACTCTCGAAATAGTTCAAGACCCATTTGAAGAGCTCCGGATGCGATCCGCCCGGACCTGTAGATCTGTGAAAGTCCACTAACTGGCACCGAATTCGCAGAAAGGACAGTAAAGTCACCACTTCAGTAGCGCCAATCCATTTCCTTGTATTGACCAGTCTACAACCGAGCTGTTCAGATCCCTACAAAAGTGTTTTCAATTAAAGCTCTTATGAATTCTTTAAGCGCAGAAAGCACTCACTTGAATATCAAATCCTTGAGACCAGGCTTGCTCAATAAGTCCCTGTATGCGTGATATGCTCGGCACTGAGCTTCTCGGCGGTTTGTCCTTTTGCCAGAGTTTGTACAGTCTCTCGTTGTACCCCGTATGATTTAACAGGCTTGATATGATCATTTGAGTGTTTCGGTATCCGCACCCCCAGCCCCGATCACCATATGAAGACGCGTAGTGATCCACGCAGGTACACAGTAACGTGCGTGTTACATTGGTCGCATTACCGCTCATGGCCTTTACTCTTGGAACCTGCCAGTTCAATGCGATGAATATGAGAGTCTAGCTTGAACAGCCACATTGACTTACAATACTTCGCGTCACTGAGTTACCATCATCCACACCACAGCTTTCCGCGGCTCTAAGATCCAGCTGACGCTCGTAATAATCGGCCACGCTCATTTCCCCAGCATAGACTGCTCGTTGCATGTTAGTAACGGACTGTTCTCGGAAATTTCCCTGTAATACCAGCAGCTGTGAGTGAGAACAGAACAAGTAAGCTTAATCGAGACCTGATTATCCATTCCATATTGAGCACGAAGCATTTCAAACTCCCGCTTCTCCCGCTCGCGTAGGGCCGCTCTATCCACTGGCTGAGGCGAGCCGGCAGGGAAATGCGACTCTACATGTCGCAGTGCAGCCTCGCTCTGAAAGCGTTTAGGTTTTTAGTGAAATCTCAGAGTGAGTGGGTAATAAAACTTACATCACTGTCCCTGTCCAAAGACACCCCACACACTGGACAGGAATATGCAGCCGGACTGGCGGGAGACAGAACATCTTTGTGCTCTATATTGACATGAAGCTCCAAGTCGCGGGCTGAGTTAAACGATTTTACGCACAAGGGGCATGAGTAGGTTTCGGTTTTGCCTGTTCCAATTGATGGCGAGGTTAAATCAAAGTGGCTCCTGAATTGTGATGCACAAAGAAGAGAGAAATTTTTAGTTTTTTGTTATCCGACAGGCAACAAGAGATTTGAGCCAGCGCTCCAAAACCTAATGGGGCTCTACAGGTTTTACCTGTTAACATGCTCTTCTAGCTCATTTGGACTGTTACTCGTATAGCTGCACATTGGACATTGCAGAGCTGCAGCTCTACTAGTAAGTTTGAGAGCCAGATTTGATCGTAACGGCGATCCCTGGCCGTGGCTCGAATTTTGAGATGCAACTTCGCCTCCACCGTTTACCTAATCAAGAATCGATTTACGTTCTAAAAATCACAGCAGCAATAATTGGATATCTCTGCGTACTTTTGGACTGAGATTGATATTGGAATAGTTGCTTTTGTTGTCCTTATCACTATCGAAGTTCCTGCCTGAGAACGTAGCTGGATTGTTCCAATGAAGGCTGCTTTCTCCATTGAAGCCATTGCATTCGCTGCTGTTATTAAGAGGTAAGCGAGTTTAAAAAGTGGGCTGGTTGTAACAAATAATACGATATAAATCTGGTACAAAATTTCTTGAAACAGTTGTATTCGATATTATTGCCTGTAAGTGATAAATGAAAATGGTACCTTGGGCTGGGCTCATCAATAAAGCTCATGTTCTGCTCAGATTCTGGAGTCAGAAAATCCAAATGAGCCTGATTTACATGAATAATGAGCTCAGCAGGATTGACAGTGGAAAGTTCACAGAAAGGACACACACCATAGCCCTCCACATGAGCGGTGTGAGTGTGCAAGCGAAATTCATCCTCGCTCAGACCATCCAGGCCGCAAATTTCGCAGCAGTAGTTAAAATCGGGAATGTTGCTAGCCATTTTCTGAAATTTGGAGGTTAACTCACTTTGCACAGCCTAAATTACGGGGCCCACTGTGCCGTAGATTAGCCTGTTTCCACTCAACATAGAACACACCAAAACAAAAACGTTGCCTTGATTTATCGCTGCCCAAACATTGTAGAAAGTATTTTATTTACTTTTTTCTAATTTCATTTCATCAAACATTTTGACAACTTCACTGACCTATTTTGCTTTCACTTTGCTTTGCGCGACAAATGCCGCAACCAGCAAGACAGCAGTGGATGTTCATCTGCATAGTTTTGAAGTTTTTCAGCCAGCTGATTGTGCCCCCAAATCAATCCAATTTAGAAAAATATCCAAAGGTTATTTTGCACATACTGTAGACTTTTTCATTGCGTTTCACTTTTCAGCAAACATTCGAATAACAGGATGACCTTCCTCACCTCCACTGATAAACAGGCTGTATGTATAACATTTGACTGTTAAGTAACCGCTCCCTGTACGCTACTTATTACTAATTAGTCTCTGTTGATTGCAAAAAATGGGTGACGGTGATAAGGAAAAGGAAGTGAAACGTGTTCCCAACTATGTGAAGTTCATTTTTGGAGGCAGCGCTGGGTAATTACCAAAACAAAATCGAGTCGTCCTTCTATATGACCTCTATGTTCATTGTTTTGTAGTATGCTAGCCACTTGCTTCGTACAGCCACTTGATTTGCTGAAGAACCGCATGCAACTGAGTGGACAAGGGGGCAAAGCCAAAGAACACAAAACCAGCTTTCATCTACTCAAGTCCATTGTAAGAAATGAGGGCCTGTTTACGTTGTACACGGGCCTTTCGGCCGGTCTTATGAGACAAGCCACTTACACAACAACACGGCTGGGAATCTACACTTGGTTGTTTGAGCTCTGTTCCAAGGATGGGGTCCCCCCGGGGTTTGCAGCTAAGGCTGGCTTGGGCATGGCTGCCGGTGTATGCGGAGCCTTTGTCGGTATGTAGGCATAAAAGCTCTTTATCTTCCTATAATCAAACGGGTCTTAGTTCAGTTGTTTTCCAGTCGGCCTCACTAAGATTGGCTCATTTTTATCGAATTATCAAATCTCAAATAATCCATCAATTTTAACAATTAACATTTTTTCCAATTCAAACAACGTTTCTCCATATTTTAGTAAGTAGACAAAAAAGTTTTTTTCAGGAACCCCCGCTGAAGTGGCTTTGATTCGAATGACCGCCGACGGCAGGCTGCCATTGAATGAAAGAAGAAACTACAAAAGTGTTTTTGACGCACTTTTTAGGATATACCGAGAAGAAGGTACCGAATCGCACAAATTAACGGTGGAATGCTGAAATCATCTGTTTGATTAGGCCTGCTAACTCTTTGGAGAGGGGCTGTGCCCACCATGGGAAGAGCGATGGTGGTGAATGCCGCCCAACTGGCCAGCTACTCTCAAGCTAAACAGTACTTAGTGAAAACTGGTTATTTCCATGAAGGCATTTTCTTGCACTTCCTGGCATCCATGATCTCGGGACTGGTCACCACTGCCGCCAGTATGCCAGTGGATATTGCAAAAACTAGGTAAGAACTCGCTAGTCAGCATGTGGTCGGATTTACTGAAAAAAATAATTGTAGAATTCAGAATATGAAAACAATTGACGGCAAGCCGGAGTTCAAAGGCCCGCTGGATGTGTTAGGCAAGATTCTCAGAAACGAGGGCGTGTTTGCCCTATGGAAAGGATTCTTTCCCTACTACTTCCGTTTGGGACCACACACTGTCCTCACCTTCATATTCTTGGAGCAGATGAATGGAGCTTATAATAAATATATCTTGAAACAGGAGAATCAGGCAACGTTGTAGCCAATATGGAGAATGCAATTGAACCACGGATGTTTGGAACGCTTTATGGTTAAAGCCTTTTGAACAAAGTGTATTGAGGAAATTCAAGAAAGTTCTTAACTGGAATAGAATCCTAGTAATTGATCCCAATTTGAAATATATGTATTTTAGATAAAACTAGATCATTTTTTCCTTTTAAAAGCCGGCGCGCAAATCCGGCTTTCATTTTTTTCCAGATCAATTTATTAGTATTAATTGAAAGTATTTGTTGTTAGGAGACAACTGAAATTACCGGAATGCTAAGCGGATAACGTCGATTTATTGCATTAAGTGGGATTTAACTATTTACTATACAATATCAGTAAATAGGTTCTCTTAAACATCGATCATTCTAGGATTTAATCAGTTCTAAACAAATACTGCATGATATGAACAATTGTACAATACAAATTCCTGATCAGTCGCATATCCGCCATGATATACAGGATGTTACTCAGAGAACAAGTCACGCAAAACCTGTGTGATTTGCAGATAAAAATACTGAGGAATGTTAGGAAGTTAAAATTGAAAAAAATCATCATTAGATTTCTCACTCTTCTTAGTACACGCGTCCTTAAAATTAGAAACATTTAACGAACTAAAGTAGTCGTCATGCAAAAACCGAACTATATCCTCAATTTTGCACACATTGTTTTTTTTGTCAATGCTGACGATGTTTTTGCAGAAACTAATTTGCTTGGTCACATCCTTACCATTGGACAAAAGGCGGAAGTATGTTCCCTTCTCGTCATTGTTGCGGTTATCTTGGTACACTTCGAAAACCAATCGAGACGCGTATCGGAGCAATAGAGGATCATTGATTAGACCCAAAGCAGTTGAGAGGTGCAGCAAAGTGAAATCATGGCCCGAGTAGAGGACTAAATTTGGGCCATTGGAGCCGACCTAAATAGACGAGTTTTGAGGTGGAGTTTGGAAGAAAAACATGCTATTACCATATGCAGCATCTGCTGAACGATATGCCTAACGTGGCCATAAGACTTTAACAAAGACAGTCGTTGCCAATGGATATTTCTCCATTTTTGGTAATTTATCCAATCAGTGTAGGCGATTATTCCAGCAACGTTTTGTTTTCTGAAATGCTACGTGAATTAAAATTTCTTTGCTATTTGCCATTAATACCTGACACAGTTTCCGGGCTTTTCGCACGGCAAGCCGCTTCTATGGCAAACAAACGTTAATAAAGCATCGCGAATTACATAGGGATCTTTGATAAGAGCCTTTTGCTCAGCATCGGCTGATATTAAAAGTCTTCCGGTGGTTTGCGCCAGCGTTTCAATGGCTGGATGCGACTTGAGCTGATGCAGCTCACTGCTTTGTACAAATCTATAAAAAACCGCTCCTAAAAAAAATTTGCTGAAACAATCAAAATCTTGGAGGACCTACTTTTTCAAACTCTCCGTCACCGGGCATTCGCAATCATTAAAACAGAAGCTCATCGATTGACTCTCGCCGATGGTAACTTTTGTCAAAGTTTCATTGGGAATCAGGCCAAATAAAAACGCCAATCCAGACTGGAAAGTTCTTCTATATATGGTGCTATAAACTAAAACTTCTTCCGGGTTTAGAGATAGCAGTCTTGGCCAGACTTTGTGATAGCTCTTCTGCAACATTTGGCCCAGATTTAGATGCTGGCTTATCCCTTGCATAGTAAGTTGCCCCAACTGGCACTGTCGGGCACTTTGGGGCATCAAAGGAAAGGCATGAAATGGCCCTGGGCCCGTCCATTGCACTTTTCCATTTATGGTCAGGTTGTAAAGATATGACTGAAAATATTCCACATTAGAGAGCTAATGCGTCTGTATGCCATTGAAGTATTGACTACATGCGCATTTTTACAGAAAAACAACGAACACTGATTAAACTAGAGAACGCATTGGCCTTGCTTTCATGAATTGATCGGATAGCAAACGCCTATTATTAAATCAACCTTTATCATTATGTTGAGGAAAACATTCAAACAGTTGAGACGAATATGATCTAAAAATAAAACAAAGCGAGAATGTACATGAACTATTTCATGTGCCAATAATCAAAATATCAACGTTGTTTACCTCATTTTTATACCGGGTGTTAGCATTTTGATAAACAAATTTTGTTTTCTTGTGCTTTAACAGGGAGCACAGGTAGGATAGTTTAAAATAAAAATTGATACGCCACTGGATTTTCTTAACACAAAAATTGTTTTCAAGTTTACCAAGAGTTTGGATTTTTTTGCGGAAAAAATTTAATCGGCTCTAACTTCAAAAATAGCCTAAATCGTGCACTTACAACATTATCAATCGATTTTTTGAAGTTTAAAAATTTTTTTATTGCTTATTTTTTTCGTTTCTCACCTTGTACGATTGGATAAGTTGTGTTTCTTCGGTGCCACAATCAATTGTCGATATCTTCTGGACATGTTGAAGGGGGCCTCGATCGCCATGTCGAATTAAAATTAATATTCCTTTCAGTATCCACTTTCTACTGTCGCGTATTCCTTGAAATAAATATTAGAAATACAGTGTGTCTACTTAAAATTTGGTGTGAAATGTGCTTTTAGTTTATTTCGCCAGCAAGAACATTTTGGCAGGAAAGTGCGGTTCTATAAACTAACGCACATGACAGATAGTTTGAAAGCTGGCTTGTTTGTTGGGACTCGTTGCCATTGTAATTCTCGCAATTGAAAGACGTTACTACATACTTCTTGTTGTTAGGGGGCTTGATTGGATAACTTCTACGGTTGCTAGGGGATTGGGAATTTCGATTGGTTCGTTTAAACTGAGAGTAACTGTCAGTAGAATCCAGTCGACCAAGGTCACATTCGAACCGACATAGCGATGAAAAACTGAGTACAAATATATTTTCACCTTCATCGCCTTCATTGATATCCTCGGGAAAGTTGCACAGTCGAAAAATGCGCTTAGATTTGCGTCCTGCAGACCCTGAAGCCTCAAAGGTTTCCGTGATAGGCGATGGAGTTGTCTGGATGACTTTCGGGCTCCAATCTAGAAACTTGTAAATGCCGGCGATAACCAGCAGGATCCACACACTTAGAAGGATATAGCAATTGAAAGCTCTGCTGTGCTTCAGCAGCCGCACCGTCATAGATAAGGCTGCTAGTTTACAAGTTGCAGTGCTCAAAATTCCAACCTCACATTCTGTTATCGGTAAACAAACTGTTGTTATTGACGCAATTCGGGCTCAGATCAATGTTTAATTTTGGACGAGCGTAAAAATAGAATGTTGGAAGTTGTCGAGTTGCCTCTGGCTTACAACCCGAGCACTTGTTTTCACCATTTTTTTCCCAAAGTGCCAATGAACTGTTGATTGTAGCTCTTCAATGCTTCTGATTGGGTGACATCAGATTAACTATAGAGTGGACTTGGAATATTAAAATCCCTGTTGTTTACAACTGGGAGAATTAATTAGCGATTAATTCCGGAGAGCGCACGGGGCTGATTGTGAAGTTTCAGACTTGCGCAAGATTGGACGTAAACAACTATCGTGGCCCGTCGGTTCGCATTTCAGTAACGGAAACAATACTGTTGTGAAATTGTGTTCTGCTAAGTAATTTGGATGTTGGATGTATGGAAATGTTTAGCGGAAAATTCCCAAGTTTAACCAGGTATGGACCGTCTGATGCGACGTTAGCACAGCTAGGCGCCATTGCCTTTAAATACTAATGCGTAATTGTCATTATAGCAGGCTTATCAATATTTGCAACCGTTGTTAATACGTTTTTGCTTCACAGGGCTGGATAATTAGCGGAAAATCCAAGTCAATCGCAGGAAAATTGACCAATCAGACCAACCAGACGCCGGCAAAACAAAACCATGTGATTTTGGCACATCCCATTATCTGGAGGGGACAATTGTGACACTTGACAGAGACCCATTTATTGATGTATATAGAGTGTTCATACCAATTTGCCCCTTATGTGCTATCAACAAGAGGTTCAAAGTGGGATTAAAGGAGTTGAAGTTGCATGTGCATTTGTTTACGAGTGAGCTCTCACGTATGCAAAGTCGGCTCGAGTAACAAATGAACTCAAAAGACAGTGTTTACATTCCGAATAATCTACAGTTTGCAGTTGGAAAAGCACTGTTTGATTTAGTGTTCGCAAGGGACTATGTAGAACAGTTTATCTCAACATTGGGAAATCACTGGGACTTGTGGTAATTTTAGTGAAAATTATAACCTGGAAACAAACTTCTGGATGACATGAATCAGAAAGACACGGTTATCCATCTAGTTGCTGGAGGGTAAGTCGCATGCTTGATTACACCAATTAATTGCACATTGGTTAATAATCCCCAACTGTTATTTACACACCGTGTTCTTGATCTTGACCCTCCAAGCCCCAAGTGAGCGTGCACTAGTTGCACACTTGGTATTGACCTTTATGCAGTATGCAAACAAATGCCAGCGAAATGAGATAATACCTACTAAGTATAAAGCGGGGTTTAAATATATCCACATTAAGTCCTGCTGTTGCAACCTCAACAAGCTGCAACATGCTATTTTCGTGAACTATTGCACAATCAATAACCAGCTGAAAGCCGGCGGTTTGTAGGTTGATTAACCCGCTAATAAATTAATCATTCAATCAAGTAGTCAGAGGCTTGATGGGGGCTGTCACATGACAAATCTGGGCAATTTTTTAGTTTACCAGGCCCTATAGTTCGAAGTTAACAACACACTTAACTTATACATATATTCTTTAGCATCGGCTTTACCTAGCGGTGGTTCTTGTAGGAGTGCGTTTTTCGACCACCAATTCTTACTTATTGGAATTCACTACTTTTAGGCGAAGACTTTTAGGGCGCAACATCATCCGCCAATAAAATAGGTCACAAGGATAAATGTTAAAAGTTGGTCCAGATCGATATATGTATTTACAAACAGTCGAATTAATCCGAGGCCAACTCGATTAATCGATTTATTGTCGGAACAACATCGACCAAATTTAACTCAGTCCAACGTGTTTGTTGTGCCGAGGTCTTCGGGCACGACACTGGTTTGAATACAAAAAAGTGAACATTCGTATGTATTTTTTCTCCCAAATCAGTGTCGTTCCCGAAGAGCTCAGCACAACTAAACAATTGGGCTGATTTGGATTTATATGTTGTGACGAGCCCTTCGGGCACCACACGGAGTTTAATGTGGAAAACAAACATTTTACTAGTTTAGGAGTTTTGCGTCTACTACTACTACTACTACTGAAATGAATGCCAAAAAGTTAACACTGATCTTTATTGAAGAATTAAAAAAGTGTACTTAAGCCCTTTTTAAGAAAAAAATCACGGTGTTGCCAGAAACCAAACTGATCCTGGTCCTTTTGGCTCATTTGACACCATTTTCCTGTATTTTCGCTTATACAAGACCTAGTGTGCTTATTTCAGCAATTTTGACTTTGAATGAATTTTAGAGCTGCCGGCACAGTGGGTGCAATTGTTACCTGTCCACTTGAGGTGGTAAAAACAAGGCAACAATCCTCCCGTGGAAATATGATGTCTTCTTCGCCTGGCAGTGAGGCTCCTCCACAGTCTAGGAACTTAAAAATGTCACCTTCTGTTAATGGTGAGTTGGGTTTTGTTGTGTAATCAGAAATGGCGCAAATAGTAGATTTTTTTACTATTTGACCGAATAAGTGTAGCAATACCGATATTTTTCTGGAAATGGAATTTGTTTGTTGTTTGCGATTTATGCTAACAAATCCCAACATCCGCCTAATTTGTATTTTAACTTTATTTGCTTGCCGACAAGTAGTAAGTAAATTACACGGAATTATTGATTAGTAAAACGTGGCCAATTATGTAAATCTGCAGGATTCAAAAATTCTGCAAAATTGTCAGTTTTTGGAACAAGTTTGCTCTTTGCTTTCCACCATACAATACAGAGTTTTTCTTTATAAATCTTGCGCAATATGCAATTGAGTCTCTGCCAAAAAGAGCACATTAGTAAAATACATCGTATGCGATGACTGAAATTTTATCTTCTAAGTTTGGCGGGTGAGAAATCATAAATTCCAAAACAAATCTAGCACATTTTACGTAAAAAGTTTGGAATGTTTCTCCAAATCGAGGAAATATAATTGAAAAAAGAAAAATCAGGCTCGTTTACATAATCTTCCCTAAAAACCGTATACATTTGCTTAAATAAAAAAATAGGTTTGCTTCTTGCTACTGAAAATTGGAAGTAGATTAGATTAAAATGCTTATTGTTTTACATTAGGTAAGCGTAGTTTATGGACATCTACACGCTATGGGCGGCCTCAAGTTGTGGCTCTTTCAGGTTTCACCGCACCGCCGCCCTTAAGAATTGGAAACGACATGGGCATTATCCAGTGTATCCGACACATTATTAGGCAGGAAGGGACAATAGCTTTATTCAAAGGTACACGCGATTAACCCACATTCCAAATCCGTCGTCCACATTCAATTGGCGCCTGTTTCAGGTTTGGGTCCTAATTTGATCGGTGTGGCTCCTTCGAGGGCCGTTTACTTCTCAACTTATTCGCAGGCCAAACGATTTTGGAACAACCTGTTGCCTCCTGATTCGCCAGTAGTGCACGTTTGTTCAGCTTCCTGTGCTGGCTTTATGGCGAGCACTCTGACGAATCCCATTTGGTTTGTTAAAACCAGGCTCCAGCTGGATGTTAATAAGGAAAATCCCATGACTGCTATCCAGTGTGTTCGACATATTTATGCCAAATCGGTACGTACTTACGTTGGCTTTTAGCAACTGAGGTTTTTTCCTCTAACACTTTGTTTTTGCCCCGCGAATTTTAACACTAAATCAAAGTGGCAGCAAATGTTTTCTTGTTTTAGGGCATGTTAGGGTTCTACAAAGGTATATCAGCCTCGTACATGGGCATTTCCGAGACAATCATTCATTTTGTGATATACGAGGCCATCAAGGCGCAACTAATCGCTTACCATCAGCACGACAGTGATGAGCGCAGCTCAAAAGACTTTTTGGAGTTTATGGTGGCTGGAGCCATTTCCAAAACTGTAGCCTCATGTATTGCTTATCCGCATGAAGTGGCCAGAACGCGACTCCGCGAGGAAGGAAACCGCTACACTGGATTCTGGCAAACCTTGCAACTAGTGTTTAAGGAAGAAGGCATTAAGGGCTGTTACAGAGGTCTGAAGACGCAACTAGTTAGACAAATTCCCAATACTGCCATTATGATGTCGACTTATGAGGCTGTGGTCTATATTTTAACCACCCGATTCAATACGGAGTTTTACCAGAAAGAGGGACATTGAACAGTTTCAATGGCTGTTCAGGAAATATCGTTTCTTGCATCAGACACTCGTAGTTTTTCGGTGATTTTCGGTTCGGAATAGTTAACTAGGTTTTGATGGTTGAGCCCGAAAAATCATTATCTCAAATAGACATTAATTCGTGCGACTTGTTTATTATTTGATACTTAAAAACCGGCTAATGTAGATACTTGATACATGCTCAATATTTGTCTCTGTAATTTGATTATTCTTCTATAATTCTGTCATCTTCGGGTTTTTATTAAAGTAGTCTTTAAAATATGGAACAATCATAGATATTCCAGATTAAGACAAAAATATCCGAAAACCCCCCAGTTCACCCAAAGCGTTGCTGCCTTTAATGTAATTCGTTCTTTTTTTCTTACGGTGTTTTGATTGATTTTTTAGTGAGTTTCAGGACTGTTTGTAAAAAACATTGCTTTACAAAGAAATTTTTTTTCTTTTTAATCTTATATTATACTATGTTTTTTTTCTGAAAACTGCTGCCGAATGGATCTAGATTTTAACGAAATATTAAGGTTTATAAATATTGTACATTTGTTGTATAGATGGTCGGTTATAAGAAAAATTTGTTAATTCAGTTTATAAACATGTACATAATATTGAGTAGGTACTGGAAATATAGTTCTGGTTCAATAAATTCCTGCAAGTTTTATTATTACATCCATACACATACCACAGATTGCACTCTATGGTAATACAAGGTGTTTGATAAAAAATTAATACTAAAAAAAATGTTATGTTTTTGCTTCAACAGCGCCGTGAGCTCATACACTTATCTGGATAATTTTATATAATAAAATGATACATCATCGATTTTTTTTTGCAAAGAAACAAATTTTTAGTCTTTCTGTTCAGTTTGCCTTCAGTCCTGTAGGGACACGCAAAAAAAATATAAAATCGATTTATTGTTCTGCAATTTGTTTCCAAATGTACCAAAAACACCCTGCTTGCTAAGAAATTTTGTTTTTAACAAACGATTGATTTTGCTATTGGTTTTAAGCATTTAATTAACTTTATTCATTGAAAGTCTGCCCACTTTAATAACATTCGCCACCGCTTTTCCAAATGACGATTTTTGATCGGAAATCAACTTTTCCTGTTCATCGGTGTTAACTTGCAACACGACCGCCTTCTGCTGTTGAAGATCTTGTTGATAATCCGCATCGATTATTATCTCTAGTGCTAAAATAGAAAAACAGCTAATCAATGCTTATCTTGCAGTCACACGTAAACAGCATGCTCCGATTGGTAAGCTGTTGACTCTAATTTGCTCCTAAACAAAAATCAATCTAAAAAGAAAAAGGGGAATCATATTTTCAAATTTTTTTAACTGAATATTGGAATATTTTATTTGTTGCATAATTCTCAACCTATATGGAGAGTGATTCAATGTGCCTGTTCTAAAAATTAGATATTTTTTGTTTGTCCGTTCGAACTGTTGCAGTTTTTGCGATATTTACATTGGATCGTATTTTGGCGAAAATTGTATAACAAGCATGAATTCATTATTTTGCAAATACCTAACTCTAAAACAGTGGGATTTAAAAAAAAGACGCAGATTGGACGGATAAGTCAAAAAAAAAGTTGTTAAAAAATGAGCGAAAAACACGTAAAAAATCAAATTGCCCTGATTCTCCAACACATTTTGTGCGTTCTGTAACTGCTTTTGTTGTTGGCAGTTGAAAATTGAACCACCCTGTATAGGTAAGCACAGTAAGCATTAAAAAATCAGTCCCCTTACCCTTTCGCAAGTCCACAGCCTCCATATCTTGGTTGCTGATAATTTTCAACCGTTTCCTGAACTTGGTGGCGATTTTTTTCCTTTTGTAATCAGCCTCGATTTCCTGCTTCGTCCTTGGCACCCTTATCCTTATGCAGCAGCATATTAGAACAACTGAAACATTTTTAGTGGCGTTTGCATTGAAATGCACCCTTTTCGGATATTCACTCAAAATACTCACTCAAAACTCCAAAAGCACACAAGCAGAAGAACATTAAGTGCCAGATTCTGAACTGAATCCCTTGGAGTGGAGGGCGTTCAATCCAGGGCTCGTTTTCACTGTTGGGGTTGGCTGCAAAGGTGGCTGATGCCATTTTTTTGGGTTTGAATGCTGTTTAGAGCGCAAAGCTACGCAAGGGTTGCTATCTGGAATGTTCAGGGCCTTATGAAAGTTGGCTGTTACTGGGGCCGCACCCCTAGCCTTTGGCAATTAAGTTACACACCCACATATCATTTATTTCGCTTCATCAAGAACATTCATTCAATGCCACCTATTCGGTTAATGGGATTTTTCCCGATTTTCCAAGCTTTGCATCGCCGCTGCTTTAATTAGCTGTAGGAGACTTTCGGGGGAAGGAAGTTTGCCTGGTGAAGAGCGTTAACTTGGAGAATTTCGCGAATTTGGTGCGAAGGGTGGTAAATTTGAAATTAGCGCGTTTTGTCCCGCGCCCGATCGAAGATGAGCGACGATGGCCGAAGTGTCAGAGACGAACCACTCGTACTGCGGTTAGGAAAGGAAGGTTCTTGTAACCTTTTATTATTTTCGTGTAGAAGCGGTAAAAGAAAGGTCGGTAGATGATCTGCTCATGATAATAATGAACTTGCAGTTGACAAGTGTTTTAGTGGTGTTTGATTATTTGTGATTGGTGTTATAAAAAAAAACGTTCAAACTGGCGACCGACAGCGGCAGTGGCAAGTCAAACATGGCTTCTTCAGCCAGAATTATCCAAAGTAGTTCGGCCTGGTTCCAGAAAAAAATTAATTTAAGGCCCCAACATCGGGGCGTCCACCTGGTGACTGAAGAAATCCTTCGAGAGGTGCCCGAACTGTTTCAGTTCGCCATCGGAATCTGTCATGTCCAAAGTAAGTTGCCAGAACAACTGTTTTTTTTGGTTAATTTCATAGTATTGGCAATTGTTTCGTTCCATCCAGCTAATAGCGTCTGATGCCCCCCCAAATCTGGCCAGTTTTAATTAATGGAGAGCCAGTTACTAATCAAACATGTTTGTAGACTTGGAGGTCAGAACCTGACCTATTAGGAGTAATTACAGTAATCAAAAGGAATTTTTGAGGGGTTGCAAAGGCAATCAAGGGACTGTTGAGTGAACCCCATTTTACCGAAATTACATTTTTTGAAACTTACTTTAAGGGCTTCAACACGATCTGCGTGGCTGTCGCCCCCCCTAAAATAATGGTCTGCCAATTTTGTCAATTAATATCAGCCCTTGACTCTAGTAGCAATCCCATAAACAATCAGCCAAAATAATATTGTCCAGATTCTAAACTCATTTCCTATTGCTTTCAGTACTCCATACGAGTGCTAGTTTAGCTCTAAATGAAAGTTGGGATCCAGATGTGCGGGACGATATGGAAATGATGTTAAATAAAATTGTTCCTGAAGGTTTACCCTATAGACATTCCTGCGAAGGACCAGATGACATGGTAAGCGCAGATTCTAATGCACTTTCAATTCATGAAATAGGTATAAAAAATGCACATTCGACAAGGACTAAATTTGGTAGTTTTCTCAATTGTGTCGTGGTTAGCAAACAGGGGGTTTTGTGATTTACATATCAAAGATGCCATTAACGAGTAAAAAGCACTGGAAATTATGAACCAATTTGTCTTGTCCACTCATGTAGAGAAACAGAACTTCTTGCAAAGTACAAAAGAAAATTACGAACAGCATTAAATAATTTCATGTTAAAAAAGCAGAACATTCTCATGAGAGAAAAACGTGAAAGGTCTGAAACATAAATTCCTAAATGTAGGTATATAATTGTATTTGTTTTAACTCATTAATTGGGGTTTTGGATTTGTAATCAACTGGATTTTATTGTTGCAAAAACCGGTTGCTCGAATCATTTTTACCCAAATACCTACCTGAACAGAGTGATTGAAAAATGTCGTAATGAGTGTCGGTTCTTTAGGAGCGATTTTTTTCCGATGAAATCAGTCGATTTTACCACTTCGAAATTAAGAAACAAGAAAATTTATAATCCCCAAGAACTCGATACCGGATTAAAAGGCTCAGTTTCATCTAAATGAAATTGTCGATGAAATCAGCAGAAAATTCAAGAATTGTTAAAAAGAACGCTTTTCCAAAACCTGCTTTTGCATGAGCAAAATCGTCAATGGTCGAAGTAAAGTTCAAAGATTTTGCTTTCAGAAGAATTGATCATATCATTTCTAGAACAATAATTATAATCAGCGATTTGAAAGTATAAATGTAGGGGTAAAAGTGCGCTCACACTTAAAAAAAATCAAATTCCTTTCCAAATTTCTAGTGCATTTTTGGACTTATATTGATAAGAAAAGTAACGATTGATGAACAAAAAAATAACTTTGGAAGTTCTGACGAGCACTTTGGATCATCCAGCACAACAGACAGGTTTCCTACTCAAACTTATACAAAAAAAATGTGTTTAAGACAACATACAAAAAAATGTTTTTTGTGTTCACCAGCCCGCCCATGTTAAAGCATGTTTTCTTGGCTCGTCGGTCACTATACCAATAACTGAAGGTAAGCTAAACCTGGGGACTTGGCAAGGTATCTGGCTAGGAGAACATCGGGACCGTGCGGGATCGCGCAAACTTCTAATCACCCTCAACGGATGTCTGCGTGAAGCCAACTGTACCCCACTCAGTCCTGTCAGCCCTATGGCTAGTACCAGCAGTTAGGGGAAGCACTCGGGGCATTCTCTGTCCAAGCACTGAGAATGGCCCCGAGTACACGGTCTCAAAGGACTAAAACCAAATATATACCTAACGACAATATGTACATAGGTGTACATTATGATATCTGTTTTTGGTTAGGGTTCCCATTTTTCTAATATTATTTGCTATTGTTTTGTTACTCAAAGTAACGGCATTGTTTTCCTACTTTTTAGCTATAGTGTTTTTTTGTGGGTTGTTTTCAGCTAGGATTTTACATTTAGTGTTTTATTAATATTATGCTGCTGAACTACCTACATACTTTGTTAAGTGTTTATTAGAACATTCCACTTTTTACTCGCCGTTTTAGCTTTTACATTTTTTGTTTGGTCCGAATATATTTTGAAATATGCTTGCTTGGATTTTTATTTTTGCATTTTTCCCACCAGCTATCTTTTCGCTTTAAACCTATTTCATCAGCCGCGTTTACCTTGTTCCCAATTAATTTTGTTTAATGTCTTTGGTTAAACTTACTTGTAAGTCAGCTTATATTGGCTATTGAGATTAGGAGATTTATGGAAATTAGGCTTTGCCTGGCAGGAACCTAATTGTTTTGTGTAAGCCAACACAAAAAAATCACGGTATGATTAATTATTTAGATGATATGCATTTCAATTGATTATTAGCAACTTGTTCTACCAGAGGTAAATTGATAAACCAGCACGTGTGATGGTTGAGTAAGTGTGACTTGCTGTACAACGCTGTTGAGAGGTTGATAGTATTTGGGATTTGATTTAATTTTTAATTGTCCATAAGTTTATATGGAGGTATTTCTCGCTTGCCGGTGAAATTAGGTGGAAGACACTACAATCTTGTTTTGTGTGGAAACTAGCCACAAGTTGTAATTTGTTAAATATTTAGTAATTGCATACATAACGTAAGACATGCCGTCAAATTTGCAATACCCTATATATGTATATCTGTGATTGTAAATGATTTGATCGATGATATTAACTTAAGCATAACGAACGGAAGATTGTTGACACCATATGAATTCCTAAAGGCAGAATACTAGAAATAATTTTAACAATCTTTGTTGTAAATAGCGTCGCTACGGGTTGTATATAGTGTGTGTTATGTAATGATGCGTCTTCCTTCACCTTGTAAATGCAATATACTGACACTTTTCTGCAAAAAGTCGTAAATTAACTACGTAATATGATTACCATTTTAAGGCTTAAAGTGAGATTGTACCAAGTTCAATTTTTAAATCACATTAAATAAACCGACTTTACAGTTCTGGCATTATCAGGTGGTTTGTTTATCGTTTTAAGAAGCAATTTTAGCAACTTTCTGGTTCTAGTTCTTGAGGCACATGAGTGAAGTGAATTTCGCAATTTTTAAAATTTTGCACCTTGTTATTGACACGAATTTTAGGCGTTTTTCGTTGTTTAGAGGAGCAAATACAGACATTGCAAATGTCGACCAGCAAACTATTTACACATTTTATGCATCAATTGAATCAACGAGTTGATTTAACATTTTTTCTGAAATATTCTTCTAGTTGCTCTTATTCATTAATCAATTATTATCAATAATTCTAACATGCCATGCTTTTAGTTACGAAAGTGTGAAGCAATTTATTAGTGTGTTTAGATTAATAAATAAAATTTTCTAGATAACTTGATAGATTTACACATCTATTTAGGTATCAAGTGAAAATGTTAGGAAATGTGAAATCTTAGTCATGAAACACTTTGGCATTCTTATGTGAGACTTATTAATCAACATGAAATCAATCGGAAAGGTTTTTATTTCGTTTCTACTCAGCCTTCAGATAATTTTTTCCAACTTCTGATCATGTAATTGTAACGTTGCAGTTATCACAGAGTGATTTCACTGTAAATCTAATGTAATATTTCCTAAAATACAGGGTACATGAATTCGTTTATAAAGCGGCAAAGACAACGTATATTCATGACCTATAGCATTTTACACTTCCCTAAATGTGTGTAATTTATAACGTAGATTATGGAATTTGTAAATAAACGTTACTTTTTCTTACTTGCATTTTTTACATCATCACTGAAATGCGTTTATTAGTACTGATTATAATAAATTCTCTAAATTTAAGTATGTAGTTTGTAAATAGAACCGCCACTTAACATTAACAAAATGCATTCGATGGACAGTGTTTGCAATGGCAAGATCAGAGGTCAAGTTCCTAGTGCGTTAGATCAGCTAACTTTCACTTTATTCAAAAACACAGTAAGAGTCTTGGCAAATTTTCAATTATCCGACATGAACGGCACTTAGAGCTGCGCTTATAGGGTTTTTGTCATTGTATTATTTACAAACCTTTTTAGTTACTGAGATGTAAAAACCCACTGTTAACCCATTCCGTTGTTCCTACCTTCAGATTAAGAGCAAGAAATGGCTATCTGAATGATTGGGAAACACCCAATTTTTTATTGAGTTTCATTTTACTCATTAAGAAATAACGTTGATATATTTGGAGGAAAGAATGCGCTCCTTGCAACCAACTTGAAAAAGTGTAATTGTGTCTTTTAGGGATTGTTATAAAATCGCACAAAGAATTGTGAATAGGGGTCATTCATAGATGAAAAGCTGAATAATTGTTACATACATAGTTATTTGTCTCTATGTTGTACCTAAACACCATTCGTTCAATGGCAAAAATATGGCTTTGATCGGCAAACCCTTATGGTTTCGTTCAATCTCATCCGTATACAGTGTTTCATGTTAATAAGCATAATCAGAAATATTTTGTAAGTATTATTAAGTACACGAGCGCATGTAAGTCCCATGATGAACAAAAAAGTTCCTTGATACCAATGTTTTTACTTAAACGCTTAGGAAATTTAAATTTCAGATCCAATTGGTAACACGTAATATTCATTGGTGTTATGGCATCTCTATTAGTTATCGCCTCTAAATGTATGTGGCAAGAGCAATAATCCCGGTACAAGGAAACGAAACGTAGCAAGGAACTTTGAGTCATTTAAAGAAAATTTTTTACCCATCCGTCCTTGATGTATTACTATCTAAAGTCGTCTAAAATGTAACTGATATGATTAGCCTCAAAGGAAGCAAGCGATAAATATTTAGCGCCCATAGATTAGCTGTATTTTTGCCTTTCCATCAAGTATATATTATATTATATTTCGATTGTAAGCAATCGGTACATGTCCAAAGAAATCGGTTTTCTCAGCCTGTACCTCACACGAAAAACAACTAAATTGGTCCATTTTTCACTGGGATGGGCAAGATCCTGCACTGGAAAACCCGAATTCGTTGACTAATTATTGAGTATAGGTCACTGCCACTATTGCAAACAAATCTGCAAATAGTATTTGTTTTAGATTAGTTTTTTCGCTTTGCTCACAGATTGCGTGGGAATGTAAATTCTTATCCATCTTTTCGGCTTAATCACCAATTATGGTTGGAAAATCAAAGAAACTTAAGATGGAAACAATTGGCTTAAATATTAATAATGCGAGAAGTCCGAATTTCTCTTTAAATTGTGATAATAATTAGGATAAACACAATTTATTAAAACCGGTTTCCAGATGCTCATCTGTTGCAAACCGAGCCTCAATGAAAAACTACTTAATATAAGATAATAAGTAAGAGTTAAGCTACTAATATTTATAATGGCATATCAACGTACATTTAGAGTGGTTTTTTGAATAAGACATCGATTTTGCACAAAGATTCGCTTACTTTATATTTCGTATTAACCGAAAATGTTTTCGACAAAAATAATCTGTGGGTAAATGATAAAAAACTGATCCATTGTACGTACTGAGTACCAAGCGAGGGTGAGATTTTAAAATGCCGTCAGCTGTTCCTACGGCTGATTTTGCGTTCTATATTGTACCTAGCGCATAATTTGCATAAATGAAATAAAGAAAAATATTATCATCGCTGCATTTTCTTCTCAGGTTCCATTTGCATGATTTTATAACAATAATGTCCATTTTTTAAGCATTAGAAGTTTCACTTTTTTCAACAAATTTTCCTTTCGCTACTCTCCACTCCATTGGTATGTTTGGCAAGAGATAATGCAGGAATTCTAAATAAAAAATCTGTTTGATTTATCAATAGATGTTTATATTTAAAAATATTTGCATTTTTGAGCTTCGCTCTCACATAACTAGTTAGTTTTAAAACTGGCACTTTATAGATAAAACACTTAAAACAGTAGAACGAAACGTGAGTTACTTAAATGACTCGAATCTAACTGGGTGTAACATCTACAATCTCATTGCTGGAAATATTGTGCGGGCCAGGCCCTTTGTCCTTAATTTTGTCCTGGACTTTTTGGAAACTGGATCGGATTTCATCCAAAGTGGAACCCAAGCCCGATTTAATCCGATTAAACTCCTGAGACAGTAGGGACAGTTTTCCAAGTAGGAAGTTGAGGTTTTCATCCACTTCTTGCATGCGCCCCGTGATCTGAGTGACCTGAATAGACCAAAAGAATGAAGGCTTAAACCGTGCAAATTGCACACTTACTTTTCCTCTCATGCTATCCATGACGTTCAAAGAACCATTTACGTAGGAATCAGTCTGATTTTGCAGTTTGTTCAGCGTGTCTGTGCTGGCGCTCATCTGCTGATGCATAATTCCAATCTGTCTCCAGACCCTGCCGATTTCATCCTGAATCTTCGAAGTTAAGTTGTGCAGCGCACCATAGTCTTCATCCAGAATGGAAAGTTCAAAGGCTTCAAATCTGGACGAAAATGATCCAGTAAACCTCTATTTGGGTCCTTTTTCCACTCTGTACCTCTCATTAATTCCTTGTGTGATTTCCGTTGCTCCTGCCTTCATCTGCTTGTCCACTTCGGCAATGATTTGGTGAACTCCGTACTCCATGCGACGTTTCGTATCTAAAACACTGTCCGCGGTTTGTATCATCACTTGCTCCATTTTTCCCAGATTTCGAATTTCGGTCCTAAAACACTTTTTTATAGCGCACATTCAGATTGATTTTCTTCCCAAGCTTGCCTAATGTTTTCGTAATTGCTCGAAAAACTCTCGGTTAGATGGGACGTTATTTCAGTCAGTTCGTTAAATGAGCCTTTAACACTTTGGTGAGTCACACCAGCTTCAGCCCGCATGTCTTTCAAAATTGCTTCCATGCTTTGTAGCGGCTGCAGTTGGTTTTGGGGTATTTTTGCTTTGATTTCTTCCAATTTTGCAAGCGTGAGGTTTTGGAACGGGTCAATCTCCGATTTTTTGGGCAACAGGGTTAGTTGATTTTGGACCACCCGGAGTTCGGTTACAAGACCGGTAATTTCGGTTTTTTGAGTATCGAGAACTAAAATGAGACAAAAGGCTTGTTAATACTAAGTGCAATTGAATACACCAAATGATGGATTTTTGGAGTCAAATTTTAATCAACTATGAGTTAGCGCAAAAATAGTTTACCTTTTAAAAAGCTTTCTTTCCATTCGTCCTGTTCTTTGTGATTGTCGGGAACAATTTTCGGAATCCTGTTATTGTACTCAGCCAGTTTGTTCTCGTACTTCGCCAGTAAGCTCTCGCTGTTATCCAACTGCCTTTTGACTTTGTCCAGATTCTCCGTGGACTTGTTATTGATATCTTTAATACTGCTCAAGTTCTCCAAGCGGATTTTGCTCAGTTCTTGTTCCACGCTTCTTATGGTAGCAGACACTGTTTCCATCTTGTCGACCACTTCCTTTTCCATCGAGGAAAAGTCCTTCTTCGTCATCATTGGCTCAGTGATTTCAGCCGGTGGTGCGCTCATAAACATCTGCAAAGTTGAAGGGTTTGAGTTCGTTTTGGATTCAACCGTCGACATCTGTACCTTTTGGCTTAAGTCTTGGTTCAATTGGTCCAGCAGGGTTGGGAGTTTCCGTTGAATATCCACCACAATGTCGTAGATTTGTTGCTGTTGCTGCTGACGGTCCCGATCTTCTTTGTCTTTTTGCAGAAGAATCGTCTCGACTGCAGCCAGGCGCTCATCTATTCTACTCACCTGGATAATTTGGGTGAAAGCCGGGATTTTATGTGGATGTGAATTGAAAACCTACCGCTCCTTTAAGCGGATCCAATAGCTTGATTCGTTTATCAATGTTGATCAGTCCTTTTTTCAATTGCTCGCCCAATTGCTTTTCTCTAAACTCGTGTCTTTCCAGCTTGTCGTCGGTGTTTCTCGCTACGTTTACCATCTGGAGAATCGCCAATCTAATGTCTTCATTTCTGTAAAAATTAGTTGATTCATTTAAATTAAAATTAAAGAGTCTGGGGATAATTTAGATAAAATGCAGACACTCCGGGTGCAAGTTTACTCCTGATTAGATCCCATATATAGAGCGGTTCTGCAGTTAATGGACCATCTGGTGATTACTTGTAACTAACCATTACAGCGGGGTTACTGACAGATATACGACCATCATAAAATACGGGTTTCCATCAATGCCTCTTTTTATGTTCATCAGGTCAATGGTATGCAGCAGATGTGGTTCAGGGAATTATATGGGATGGAGTTTTGTCTAGCAAACACGGTAACAGAATCACTTAACTTCCAAGGAATTGTTCTCATGGGTTTTTATTGCTTGCTGAAATCGGAATTAAGTCACGCATTTGCTCAGGTTCAGTTTTGCGGCATTTCTAAGTAAGTCGTATTTTCGTATTTTGACTCCAGTGCATTTATTTGTCCAAGAGCTTGAGCCGCGGCTAAAACCAGCATCTGAGAAAATGTTATTGTGCACTGATTCATTCCAGGGGGGTAAACGAACTTGCGTTTATTTTTACTTTTGTGTCAGGAAAGTAATTGATTAAATATTATGAGACGTATTTTTAGTCTCGACAGCAAGGCACTTAGTTAGTGAACTCGATTATCTGTTTAAATATTTTTTAGCTGAATTAAAATGGACAAGAAATCAATTTTTAAAAAACAATAAGGGAATTAACTTGATGAGTGGGCGGCAATCAGTCCACTCAACAAAATTCAGTTTTTGAGGCTGCCTGCATTCATTTCTTCAAAGGATTTGAAACTTTTGCTTTCATACTCTTCAGGCTTGAGAATGATTTTCAAGAATATTTTATTTTAGTCTAAATTCGCTTCTTATGCTTGATGGATTCGTTCTCCTAAATCGTAATCAATTGCTCTCAATAAACTTGCATAAGCAGAGCTCTATTTTCTGAATAAAAAAAATAAAACACACTAAACAACAGAAATGTTCATGAAACATTGATACCATTTCTACAATAAAAACATTGATGAACAATGTCGCTAAAACAAAACATGAACAAATAGTTAATGGCAATGAGAAGAATTTTTTTTCGTGTCATTGGCGCACATACAAATATGATTTGATGTGATACGGGACGATTGTTTTCGAATTAGTGTATTTTGCAAATATGTCTTTCAAGTCGAAGCACTGTTGATGTTTTTAACATTTTAAAAAACCGCTTAGTTCTCGACTGACAGGGTGTTAAAATATTCAATAATTGAATAAATTGAATTTAAAACAAGCAACCACACGTAAATGTTTCGTTCAGTTTTACTCAAAATTGACCACCAAATGTGCTTTTGATGAAAACCCATATGATGGCCAACTTCCAGGGTGGTCCGCACCATATGCGTACCATGGGGTGGAATACGAACACTTTTTGAATCTGCGACAGGGAACTTTTTATTCGATTTTAAGTTTGTCGATTGAACTGAGACAGTTTTAAAGCAAAGCAACCAGCCCGTAGCAAATCAAATGTGCGGTTTATCGGCTCAACCAGAGTATCCACAATACAAATTACTTTTAGAGCTGATGTAAACTATGGCACGAACCATTTTATTGTTTAATTATCGCAACATGTCAGTAAATATTGATTGTGGATAAAAGTCCAAACTTCCCTTAGAAATATTGCTTGTACACTTACGTGACCGTGGCAGTTGTTTTCACCACCAAACAGATCAGGCAAAGGAAAATGGTTCCCTGGAAGGACATAATTTTTGACCGACTCAAATCCAGGCTGGAATAAATATTATATTAACTACACTAAACTCGATAAGTTAATGAATGTTTTGTTAAATAGTGACAATACCAATAATTAAGATAGATATTGGCTAAGTGACCTGACCCCTCGAGTACGAGGTCTGTGAGCAATATTCAGCTTTGTTGCAAAATGTTAAATTGTTCATACTCATATGAAGATTTGAGTTTATTTTCCAGAATTTAATTTAACTGTGCACCATTTACTTAATGCGCGCGCAAAATATATGAACGAGTAGTTTTTTGAATTCTTTTAATAACAAGCGTTAATTTATTAGAACTTACAAGTCCCAAGAATGCACTACAATCACACTACAATGGTTCCAATTCCAGCCTTAAAGAACCATATTTCCCGAATGAAATACACTGGCCAACTGGGCCATGTCGCACATTGCGGGCTTCAGTTTCTCCTTCTTTTTGGCTTCATTTTTTTCAAAATCACAGCATTTGCTCTACGCACCAGATGTAGGCATCTATTAGGAATATTCCAGCCATCCAGGCCAAGAATCCGGTGTTAATGGCTTTTCATAGAGGGCTCATAAAGTGAGTTAAAACAGCGTACATACAGTGTTTCTGGCAATAACATCAATATTTTGGAGTTAACGTAAGGTGAAACGGTGTTTTTATTTGTTGGCACCTTGTATATTTATTTGTACTTTTTAAGTACGTCATGACCAGGATAGGGCGGCAAATTAAAGGCAATTTATAATTGCTTGTAAAACTTGGGCAAAATGCAGTGATATTTACAAATATTTTTCAAATACATTAATCATAATGCAAACTGAATTTTTTTCGAGAGTTTTTCCATTTCAATCTCAGTGTTCGTGTGCATTTATGCCTTTCATATATTTTTTTGGATTTCATTCATGTGTGTACTATATATTCTTATTTTTATTTTATTTAATTTAACAGATTTTAATGATTTATACATACACATATACATTTGTATACAAGGTGTATCTAAATGAAACCGTTCATTCCTGGGGCAATAACGCAAAAAAGGCATATAATGATGAAAATATTCGTGAAAAGTTAATGTAAGTGCGTGGGAAACCGGCGGCTTAAACGCTTTATTTTCCATTTATGTCTTCGATTGGGCGTTTCAGATTAAATTCACAAATTTTATGGACTTTTAATTAAAATTTGTACTTTTGGGAATATCCGATTAAATTCATCGATGTCGAGAAAACCTAATTTAAAGATTAAATTTCACGTGGATCCTTTTCGAATCCAGTTCATCATACACGGCAAGAAAATGACTTAATTGACCAAAAAATAGTATTATTTGCAGTTGGAAAATTATAATTTCCTTGAAATTACCTAGAAAAAAATGTCCGTTTGATTTTGGGCTTCAACGTTTAAGAGCTATTTTACACATTTTTTTTAACGCGCTCCAGGAACTTGGCCATTTATTTCGGAAGCACTGTATATTTCGCGCTACAGCAAGCTGTACTAATTTGGGCGATAAATCCACAGATGGCGCGCTAGTAACGCTCCTTAATGCGTGTCAAATGCCAAGAAACCGAACGTCGTCAGAATCTAACAAATATGGACTGTGTCAAAACAAATAGCAATTTGTATTTTATATGATGTATATTTGCTTCGTTTGAACATCAACAGGCAAATTGGCTATTTTCTGGTTACCTGCATGGTATGTAAACACTGTCTCAACGATACTAATTCCGATGTAAAGAGGGTAACCTGAACTTGTTATAGAAGATGGAATTGAGGCAGACGGCTGCATCAAGATAAACCCTGGTTAAACTAGGCCGTAATTAACAAAACAGACTGTGCTTAGACTTGCAAAGAGTTGCTCAAATGGAATCCGCAATTACTATTTCCAGTTCGGAGAGCAGCGTTCAGAATTCCACATCTATCGAGTCGCTTGATCCTGACGCTGCTCTGGATCGTTTGCCTATCAATGGCGATCCCAAGCAGTCCTACAATAGTTCATGTACGCCCACAACCTTTGAGAAGGTTGATAAATGGCTGAAAAGTCTAGACGTTTTTAACAGGAACGAGGAAAGCTGCAGCAGCTCTTGCTTCCAAAGCTTGGATTTCCATTCCAGCGAAAACCATTTCCTTCATGAGATCATATCATTAGATCTAAATGCCCCGAATATTAGGAATGATACAGTGCTCCAAGGTAAGCTAAACAACAAAACTGCTCGACTAAAGCGAACCGTTGAAACTGTTCAAGAATCAAAATCTAATTAGCAATTTTTTCTGGCCATTTCGAATTGAAGTGCATTTGTTGTCACCGCATACATGTTTTCTACTCTCATCTTGCTCATGTGACGCCTTTTGGTTTCAGATCAGTCGCATGCCTACTCAAATGAATCGTCCGACAATTCTATTACCTCCAGCCGCAAAACAGCTGGGAAACCTCTACCTAGAGCTAGAAGAAAAATGCGTGGCCAGGCCACACCAGTTAAAGCGCGAAAAAACTCACAGCAGAAGCAAATGCGGGAGTGGGACGATTCAGATTCCGCTCCAGAAAACGTTAAGAAACAGGAACTATGCAGTTACTTGCAACTGATGAAGCCCACAGATAAGAAGACTGTGATGATTTTGCAAAATCGACGGTCAGTAAGAGTAAAAAATTTGAGTCTAATGCAACAAAATCGCGATCTAGAGAAGAAGCTCAAAGAGCGTTCAGAAGATAGAGATGAAATCCGTAGTGTATCAAAGTGTTCGCACAGTAAATCTACCAGAGAAGTGGGCAATGACAAGAAAAGCACAAAGGTGGGGACAAGAAAAGATCAACCAGCGACTTTTCGATTTCCTAATCCCACTGGTAGTGTAACAAGGGCGGTTAGATACTTTGATGAAACCGAACAAGAAGATTGGTTTAAAGAATGGAAGGAACAACCAAGTAAACACGCAACAGGCGAACTGAGTGATCAAAAGGAAAACCAAAAATGCGTTACAGGCAAATCAAGTAATTATTTTGAAGGAAAATTTTATATTCTAGAATCGCGAAAGAGCAACTTAGTCAATATAGGAAGTTTCGATGCACCGTTAGATTCCTTTTTAGACAACCGGAATCACAGGAATTTGCAGCGGTTTAATACAAATAACGGCGAAAATAATGTGAACACGAAGCATCCTACTCAAATCATAGACTCAGTTTATCCTAGTTTCTCAATCCCAACACCGCCATCTAGATTGGTGGAAACCATTCGTGATTTTGATGTAACAGTTGAAGAGAACAAAGATATTTTCACCTTGATTCCAAGTACAGAATTAATATCACAGTCGACTTCTTGCAGTAATCTTGTAAACAATAACAGGGAATCATCAGCACTGCCAAAAGCGGTAAATAAACTCAACAGCACACGTCCAGGCAAAGAGAACTTTGGGTCTGCAAGAAGTGAAATTTTTCGTAGGAATTGTAAAAAATCAGCAATTAAAAGCATCACTAAAAGTGAGACGGCCATATCCACCGCTAAAGGCAGGAAAAGAGACCGGCGGTCTGATTGCTTAACACCAGAGATGAAGAGTCGGTGGAAAAACTTACGGAAATTTATTCCGGTAAAACCAACAAATCATGATAATTCAAAAATTGAACTAATACCTAGAAAACAGTTAGCTAAATTCAAAAATCAAGCCGAACATTTTTCTGGCAAGTCAACAAACCTCTCCAGACGTGAAGGGAGTTCCCGGACATCTTTGGTAATTCGCAGTGACAAGAAGAGAAACGAAAAATCCACAAATAGTATGTCGGATTTTTCAACTGAATATAGCTTTAACGTACAATCATATAGCAAAGAAAAGAGTTCTATTCAATGTAGGTTGAGCAATTCTCCCAAATCGATGCTCCGAACAATGGTGGACAATGGTTCTGCCTCCGATAAATTTCGATCAGAACGATGGAAGAACGATGCTCTGTGTGTGATGCAGTATCAGGATTGCGAGCCACCATCGACAATCATGGCTGTTTATACATATAAGACACAAGATCAACTAGAAACTCTATCCTGTACGGGATCTTATAATAATGCCGGGAGGAAAAACCCTTTTATTTCCCAAATTTTCGTTAACGATATATTAAAACAGGGAAGCTCAACGGAAGATAAAAGAACCACTCGCGGTAGTTTGCTCAACGGGCAAACAGTGTCTGATAGAGCAACTACGGAAGAATCGCGAAACTCCTCCAAATCAGTTAGTTCTTCCGAAAAATGCTCAAAGCCTGTACAGCCGCAAATTCCCCGACTAGAATATCTTGATCCAGCCACATTTATCTCGTTTGATAAGGACAGATCTCCAAACTCGTTCTATCGATGTTTAAATTCCACAATGCCAAAGAGGACTGCTGCTTTGGAAATTGAACCGTCATCTACCAGTTGGGCTTCCAACAGTCCGAATTCCCGACAGAAGAGGGACCAGCATCTGATTCAAGTTTCCAACAATAATGGTCGTGTAATCAACGTGTTTTACCGTGATTATAATTTAATACTTTGTCAAGAAACTCTCATTTCTTTTTGGACACAGACAGCATTGGGCAATGTTTTAGGTAAGATGCTTGGAATGGAAATGTCCGTCGGTTAAACTGATTACTCGAATCTTAAGCTACAATCAGTACATTGTTAAGAAATATGTTGAAATAGTCTCATTATTTTAGGCGCTCAAAATATGTGGATCAAAAAAGGAAGCATCCGAAGATTATCAACGAATAAACATGGCATATTCAAGGAAGCCCTGGAAATGGTCGTTTCAACGGAGTCCAGTGTAGCATACATCGAGTTGTGGACTAAAGAACATCAGAGCGCCTTTCGAGAAGTACCAGTTGCTGATGTGTTTGCAATTGTCTATTACTGGAAGAATGGGCAAACTGGCCTGGATAAGAAAGTATTACAGCTAGAGAATATTAAAGGGTAAGGAATTTTATCATCCAATTGAATTAGTTCTCAATGTAATTTTTTTCTTCAAAGATTTGCTGATGACGTCCATTATTCCATATTAACATCGTCACCAAAGATAATCGTAAGCTGGCACATAGCTAGCAATGAAGTGGATAGCCAGAAGACGTTTGTTCACTGCTATCAATTGACTGCAGATTTTCAGGCAGTTTGCAACATCAGCAAGTTCGAAGCAGTGGAGCATTATGTATCTTCATTGCACAATATTCAAGGTAATTTTTTTGTTGCAATAGGCTTCAGTTAAGCCTGAAGGATTTTAGGTTGCGATACCTTAATTATGGGATGCGGGGATAACAAAATAACACTCTGGAACCTGGAACATGGCTATGTGGCCACTACTATTGAGATGACTGACATAAAATCCACGCTATGCACTCTATGGGCCAAGTGCGATCGGGTAAGTTTGATATTGAATCAGTTAGCGTGTTAATTGTTTAATTACAGCCGACAAGAAGGCACTAACATTGCAAGAACTGTTTTAGGGGTTTCTGTTCACTTTGCAAGAATGTGTGGACAAGGAATTGCGAATAGTGGCGATCCACGGCCTGAATCACTCATGGAAGAAGCTGGCCAGTTATGTGCCTCCAAAGAATTACGACAGGTATACTACGTTACAGCAATTAACTGGCTGAACTAGTCTTGAAACAGAGTGAATATTTGTAGATTGAGAGGCGTATATATTGAGAACGGCATTGTTCTTGCCTGCTATCAGGAAGGGATTATCTGCTGGAATGCACAAACGGCTGATAGGATGTTCGAAGTGACCCAGACCGAGCCGGAATTCATTTCAGGAAAATACATAATCAGTATCGTAAACGATCAACTGAAGATAAAACATGCCATTACGTATATATTAAGCTCTGAAGAGTTATAAGAAGAAACCCACCTAAAACATGCTCTGCACAGTGTAAATATGTACATATATTGCGAACATTGTCCAATTCAATTAATTCCAAATTCATCAGTGAAATTCCTATGAAATTTGATACGATGGACTTTTAGTTGATTCTATTTGGTAATTATCGCTTAATAGTGGAGAAAGTTGCAAGAAAATTTTTTACAACAATTTGCACGACAATTTCTACTTTGTCACTAATGCAATAAAGGAAGCGATTAATTGTACTGATAGGACCTGTAAATTATTGTTGCCCATTAATGGATGAAAATTGAAGAATTGTTTGGCATAGTAAATGTTTATGATAAATTACAGAAATTTTATTGTTTGTGTGTGAATTGTTTACACTGGCAATGTTTGTTGCAAACTAGTTTTGTTGCGCCTGGACCTAAAATGGCTTAATATAGTTGATGCAAAAATATTGTACATAGATGTAAATAGTGTATCGTTGATTGTTAACAGAAAATTTGTACTGTGAAATATTTGTGAAAGTAAATTCGTTTTTCATGGTTTTGTTTTGCAAGTAATCCAACTTTTATTTTTTGTTATATTTAAAAGAAATAAAGTTTTTTTTTGGTACTTATTTTCAAATAGATTTGTTTCAACATTTATAACTTGCGTACCAAATAATAATTTGCTTAGGAAGTTAAAAAAACGTTTTTTTTAATTAGCTTTTATTTTAATATCTTCATATTTTTAAATAGTCGGTGTGATGCGCCTCAATTGATTGATGAAACAAAAAAATCATAGTTACAAGTGTTGCAACAATGCCTGACTTCAATCAGAGCACAAAACATAACCTTATCATGTTTTGATATGGCGCGCGTTGAAGCACCATGCGTTTCGTCCCGGGCCTACCTATTGGACTCGCCAGTAAGGCTTAGGTAAGCCCTGCCTTAGACGCCGGTTACGGAACATAGGTTGGAAGTTCTATTTGAATCGAAACGCCACAGATATTATGCGGTGAGATATAGCCGGCGTTTCGGTTGGAGCTGCTAGTTGAGAAGTGGCGGATAGAGTTCGCCACAGATAGATAAGCGCATCGTCGATACCCGTCTTTATCTATGGATAAGCGTCCGGGTAAACAATAACCTTGAAATAAAGTGAAGTTTTTCTAATTATTTATTATAATTAGGAAACAAATTATCATATCAGCCTTTACACGTTACACTCGCCAATTAAACTTGATCAAAGGTCTTACTTTAGCTAAGGCTGGCGAGATTGGCATTGTGATTTCCACTGTGATTTATCCCGTTCATAGCTTCAAATAGAGCCAGTGCTCTACAAAGCAAAAACATGGGAATTTCAACTGTGGTTCATCTAATCATTGCAGGGCACTTTTGGTTTGGCTGCTACTACAATTGGTTCCATGTGAACGTGCCACTTGAAGTGTCTGATTTAGGAGACGCAAAATTTCGCACAAAACAGTTGAAGTTTTTAACGTACTGGGATGCTGTAAGTAGCACTTAATATATTACTTAAGTTTGCTGAGTCTACTAGTAGTCGGAATTGGATAGAACTTTCCTTCAGAAACCTGGAAATTTATTCATTAGTTTACCCGCTTTCAAACATTTGAATGCCTTATAATCTTGTATTTTTTAGTTACTGCAATCCATCTTTTTTACAATATGTGTTTTGAACGACTTTATTGGCTCAAATGAACGTTTCCCAAAGAAGAGGCCTTTAATTCGGAAGATTAAAGATTTTGTAAGTATATTCATGCCTGGAATTTCAAATTGCAACCGTTCATATTTAAATACATCTCCTCTAACTCCAGCAAATTTTGCATGGGATTTAAACATGACTAGACTCCAAGTAGTTTTACGCACATCAATTAACTGATTACAAAGTCAAGGATGCCTTATCTATGATTGTGTAATGCGTTGTAAGGTTCAGCTGCTTGGCGCATTTAATTATGCAATATTTTCTATTACTGGCTGGCACTGAAAGTTAATGAGGTCAATATTGTGCATAACCTGGCCAATGTCCATCATCCAACACTGATAATCAATCATTCACTACTTTTTAAAAATATTTGGACAATTTTCAGGTTCTTCCAGCTTTGGCCTTTCCGGTGTCGATGTTCGTCAGTGTAACATTTTGGGGTCTCTATGCAGTTGATAGGGAATTAATTTTGCCAAAAGCCCTCGACCCGTACTTTCCAGGATGGCTCAATCATTTGGTGCACACCAACGTGATAATATTTTCGTTTTTTGAACTCATTTGGTCTTACAGAAAATACCCCAGCAGGAAGGTGGGACTGTCTGTATTATGTGCCTTTATGCTCACCTACTTGGTGTGGATGCATTACATTCATTTCTGCACCAATAAATGGGTGTACCGAGTTCTAACAGTATTGGATTTGCCTGGACGAATTGCCTTCTTTATTGGGAACCTGAGTTTTGCAGTGGCGATGTATATTTTAGGCGAGAAAATCAATAACATTCGGTGGGGGCATATTACCAAAGCCAAGGCCCACAAAAAATAACACGATTTACGATCAATCGCGCTCAAAATTGCTACTCAAAGTTTTTTAATGTTTACTTTTTTATAACGTTTTGTCGGGTAAATGCACGATTTGATTTAATAGAAATCATTTTATTATTTATTGGCTAGTTCGCAAAGACACAGTATTTCCAAAAGTACTAAACCGAGTTTTAAGCTGAAATAATTTAAGTAATTAGTCTTTATTTAATCAACATATCTTTGCAATCAATTCGTTCCATATTTAAAAAAAAAAGACCGGCTGTAGCTCATAAGGTGACCTCAACTTAGCACGCTTTTTATGTGACTGTTATTTATAGTAAAACGGTGGAATCCATGACACGAAAAGCAATTAACCGGTTCTTAGGTTTTAGTCACAGCAGTAATTGATGTAAAATTTTATAGGCGGTAGTAAAGTGATTAATTGCATTCAGAACAAAACGCGTAAGGATTTTTCTCTGGTTACAAAATAGCGCATGCAATGAGTGGGCGTGCAATACGGCAGCGAATTTCAAAGTTGCATATTTTGCTGAGCAAAATCGCTCGGAAGCTTTTGTTAATTCAACGTTGAAACACTACATATTACTGATATGTATAGTGGTGCCTTTAATATTCTAAATGGCAATATACTTATAGTGGAAATTAGGATTTTAATGGAGAATTCGTTGATTATTTGGTAACTTTAAGTGCTCAATTATAAAAATGTCCACAATCTGTGTGTTACAAAATTGAAAATTGTGGCTGTTGTATATTGATAAAATTGTGATTTCTTGCTACTTACGAGCCCCTTAATGTCGTAGAATTTTAATAAAAATTAAATGTTATTTAGTAACGTGAAAGTATTATTTCAGTATTATTTTTAGAACTTTACTTCGAAAATGCTGATTTTGGAGCAATATCCTCAATCAATTGTTAATTATAGTTTGTAATATATGCTTCTGATGTAAAACATGTTTAGCCTTTAATTTGTTAAAAAAAGTAATTAATTCTGCCGACTTGATAACCCCATTTCTGGCAGGAATTTATATTTTCTTAATTTAATTTGTTTTTATTCGATTGACGGAACATTTATAAAAATTAAAAGTAAAACATTTGTTGTAAATTAATAAATTAAAGCCAAGAATCCATTTGAGTCTATCTCACTCGTCCAATAGACAAGACGAAGACTCTGCTGACAGTAGTCGTAGAACGCCACAAGGTTATGTTTGGAAAATCATTTAAGTTGATTTTATTAACTAAATACATATTTAATTTTCGCAAAACTATTTGATTCTAATTCATGATGGAAGAAAATGTTCATCGTCTGGCGGGTAGCGCTGTCGACGAACCGGGCGGTTTAATAATCAAAAAGAAAAAAGACGCTGAACCAACTTTTAAGGTACCCAGGGCTTCGCTGCTAGGCTTAGACCGTTTAGCGGCGCAAAAGCGCCGGGAACAAGAGGACGCCGCTCGGAAAATGTCCTTTTCGATTGAAGAGGAGAACGCTGAATTTGCCAACGAAAGTCCAAAGCATGTACAGGAAAAGCCAAAAGATGAACGCAAGTTCAGGGTGCCAGCAGAAGAAACACCCACGTACACAGGGGGGGTTACTAAAGAAGCGCGGGAACGGTTGCTGGAAAGGGAAAAGGACCGATATAAGGCAAAGGGGGTTTATGCAACTTCAATAGACAAAAGCAAACATAATAGAGATTATGAACGTCGTAGCGGCAAGCATGATCGCGATAGAGACCGAAGGGAAAGGTATAAACATCGGGATAGGGACAGGCATAGAGACACACATCGAAGCAGCAGGCATGGGGACAGTTCACATAGAGAAGAAACCACGCCGAGGTTTAGGGATGAACCCAAAACTCCAAATTTGAAGGTGAAAGATGCAGTATCAAAAGCATCGTGGGATGAAGAGGAGGATCTTCCACCAATGAAAAGGTCCACTTGGGATTTTCCAACTCCAAACTCATATAAAAAGGTACACAATTATGCCCAAGTCGAATTTTCCTAGCTTAGAATTGTTTGGCGATTTTTTAGGAAGACAGAGAGTGGTCTGAAAGAAGTGCAAAATCAAGATATGACGCAGAGTCATCTAGAAGAAACGAGAAAAGCTGGAGAGACTGGAAAAGTGGTAAAAAACCTGTGGACGATAGTGAAAGGGCAACTCCAGCCCACAAATATAATGCTTGGATGAAGGACAGAAGGAAAACAGGCGCCACACCAGGTAATAGTCACTTTTGTTGCGAAGACGCATCTTAATACAGTATAATTTTAAAGGTTTAGAGAAGGAAAGCGAAAGCAAAGTGAAATGGGACGCTACAGGGGAGCGAAGTAATTGGGAAGAAGAGCAGAGGAGGCTGGACAGAGAGTGGTACAATATGGGCGAGGGTTACGATGATGAAAACAACCCATTTTCAAGTGTGAGCGATGAGTACACTAAGAAAAAAGAGGAGCAATTGGAACAGAGGAAAAAGAAAAGATTAAGCGCTCAACAAAGGCAAATCAATAAGGACAATGAGTTGTGGGAGAGAAATCGAATGCTAACATCTGGTGAGTACTGGAATAATCAACTCTCGTTCAACTAAACGTTTATTTATTGGCTTCCAGGAGTGGTCCATTCGGTGGATTACAACGAAGATTTCGATGAAGAATCGATAGACCGGGTTCATTTGTTGGTCCACAACATTGTACCGCCTTTCCTTGATGGTCGAATTGTCTTTACTAAGCAGCCGGAACCGGTAATCCCCGTAAGGTAAATGGATCTCCAAATAATCCGAAACAGTTTCCTAATTGTCGATTTTAGAGATCCTACGTCCGACATGGCTCAAGTGGCAAGGAAGGGCTCTCATTTGGTAAGAGTGTTTAGGGAGCAGAAAGAGCGCAGAAAGGCCCAGAAGAAGCATTGGGAATTAGGAGGCACGAAAATCGGGAATATTATGGGTATCAAGAAGAAGGAAGACGAAGAAGATAAAAAGTATAACAAAGACGATGACACTACCGATTATAAAACTGATCATAAATTTGCGGAGCACATGAAAGGTTTGACAACGAAAGTTTGATTCATCTGGTCAACTTATTGAAACCGATTTGATTTTTAGGAAACAATGAGGCCTCCAGCGAATTTGCCAAGAAAAAATCTTTTTACGAGCAGCGGCGCTATTTACCGGCGTTTGCAGTTAGGCAGGAACTGTTGAATGTTATTAGGGAAAACAATGTCGTTATTATTGTCGGTAAGCACACGCTGCTAGACGGCGTAATTTCAGACTCAAAACGCGATGTTTTCAGGCGAGACTGGAAGCGGAAAAACCACCCAACTAACTCAATACTTACACGAGGATGGTTACAGCAAGTACGGAATGATTGGTTGCACGCAGCCTAGAAGAGTGGCCGCCATGTCGGTAGCTAAAAGAGTAAGCGATGAAATGGGGACAACTTTGGGGGACGAAATAGGATACGCCATTAGATTCGAGGATTGCACTTCAGAGAATACTGTGATAAAATATATGACTGACGGTAAGTTCAGGAGCACTCTGAACAACGCCAACTGTGGATAATTAAAACAATTTTTTAGGTATTCTTTTGCGGGAGAGTCTGAGAGAGCCGGATTTGGACCATTACAGTGCGGTCATAATGGACGAAGCCCACGAAAGGTCTTTAAGCACCGATGTGCTGTTTGGATTGCTCAGGGAAATAGTGGCGCGAAGACACGACTTGAAATTAATTGTTACTTCCGCTACAATGGACAGCAGCAAGTTTTCCATGTTTTTCGGCAATGTACCTACTTTTACTATTCCTGGTAAGAGGAAGCGGCTTAAAACAGTCAATTTGTTATGAGGATTTTTTTATGCTTCCAGGTAGGACTTTTCCGGTAGAGACATTATTCAGCAAGAATCCTGTAGAGGATTATGTAGATGCTGCAGTAAAACAAACGTTGCAGATTCACTTGCAGCCTCCATCCGGGGATATTCTAATTTTTATGCCTGGACAAGAAGACATAGAAGTGACGTGCGAGGTAATGAAAAAAAAAAAAACGTTGGTGAAAGGAAAGATAGAAACGATTGATTTTCTATAGGTTCTAGCAGAACGGTTAGGAGAAATCGACAATGCGCCTGAACTATCGATTTTGCCCATCTACTCCCAACTGCCTTCGGATCTTCAGGCGAAAATTTTCCAGCGATCTCCTGAAGGCATTCGAAAATGCGTAGTGGCCACCAATATAGCTGAAACATCGCTAACTGTCGACGGTATTATCTTCGTTATAGATAGCGGCTACTGCAAGCTAAAGGTGTATAACCCTAGAATCGGTATGGATGCTCTACAGGTGGGTAGAAAACTGTTGGAACCTATTCACTTAGTGATTTGATTTGTTTGTTTTTTGCAGATTTATCCGATCTCACAAGCCAATGCGAATCAACGTTCCGGGCGCGCTGGTCGTACAGGGCCCGGTCAAGCTTTCCGGCTTTACACTGAACGGCAATACAAAGACGAGCTGCTGGTCACCACAGTGCCAGAAATACAGCGTACCAATCTGGCTAATACGGTATTGTTGCTCAAATCCCTTGGAGTTCAGGATTTATTGCAATTCCATTTTATGGATCCTCCACCTCAGGATAATATACTGAACTCGTTGTATCAGTTGTGGATCTTAGGCGCTTTGGACCATACGGGTAGAGTATTGAAATTACTCAAAAAGGCTGTTTTATTGAGGAATTCCCAATCTAGGTGTTCTGACCAAGCTTGGAAGGCAGATGGCGGAATTTCCTTTGGACCCTCCTCAGTGTCAAATGCTGATTGTCTCGACCCAAATGGGGTGCACCGCTGAGATCCTTATTATCGTCTCCATGCTGTCGGTTCCTTCGATTTTTTACCGCCCCAAAGGCCGAGAAGAAGAAGCCGATGGAGTGAGGGAGAAATTTCAGGTTAATATTTTCGACAATGGACAAGCCCTGCTCTAAAATAGAATTTTACTTAGGTTCCCGAAAGCGATCACTTGACCTTTTTAAACGTCTACAACCAATGGAAACAGAATGGATATTCGGCGCACTGGTGCAATGAACACTTCATTCACATCAAAGCCATGCGAAAAGTGAGGGAGGTGAGACAGCAGTTGAAGGACATCGTGGTGCAGCAGAAATTCGAGATAAAATCGTGTGGAACCGACTGGGATATAGTTAGAAAGTGCATTTGTTCCGCATATTTCCATCAAGCTGCTAGACTAAAAGGTACTTTCAAAATACAATTGTAATTAAAACTGATTCACTTAATTCATTTTAGGTATTGGTGAGTATGTGAACTGCCGTACCGGGATGCCGTGCCACCTTCATCCAACGTCGGCCCTTTTCGGTTTGGGCAGCACTCCAGACTACGTAGTTTATCACGAATTGGTAATGACGGCCAGAGAGTACATGCAGTGCGTGACTTCCGTCGACGGCCACTGGTTGGCTGAATTGGGACCAATGTTCTTCTCATTAAAAGGTAAATCGTGTAATTCCAATTACCCCAAAGTTATTAACCGATTGTTTCACATACAGAGACAGGAAAATCAGGCAGAGCCAAGAAGAAACAAGCCGCTGAACATCTGTTGGAAATGGAAAATCAGATGCAAGTGGCTCAAGAGGAAATGAAGGCACGAAAGGAAGCGGCCGACAAGAAAGAGGCTGCAATGAATAAAGGCCAGGAAATCATATCGGCTGGAACCACTCCCCGAAGAACACCCGCTCGATTTGGGCTTTAGGCTGCTGGAAACCGCTCAATTTAATTGAGATTGGCGGTTGTTTCATATAGTACGCAGCATTATTTTACATACTAGTTTTATGGTAACTCCAAACTCGTCAGAGTTTGTTCGACCGACTGTACATTTTCTCAATCAATAAAGATTGATCCCAATCAAAGACGTTTTCGTGTGTTTTTTTTGTATAAAGATGGGATTATTAAAAAAATACCTTGAAACTTTCTAGTTCTTCTAGGAAAATTAGCAATTCTACAAACCATTTCCAGTTTAAAGCGAACTTATTGCGCAGCTTTGCTGTGCGCGTCGTATAGCGTTGTTTCAATGGTCTCAGTTTTCAGCCACTCCTGCTCTATCATGTCCATAAATGGACTACTTTGGTAATTCGGATGGGACTGCATTTCCCTAAAATTTTCAACTTAACGCTAGCGAAATAACACGCCTATAAGAGTTTCTACCTATAAACTCCAAAAACTTGTTCAGTAGTAAGGTCTTTGAACTGTGTGAAAACATTCATATCCTCAAAGTAACTAGTGTGAGTTAGTCGTGGGACAAGTAAATATTCCCCGCATCCCGGTACCCATTTTCTAAAAAGTCAATAGTTAGCATTTAAGCTTGTTAAAAGCGCGAAGTTGACTCACTCACAAGTGGCAATTATGCTCGAGCTGCCCTTAGCATATAAATTCATGGCAAAACAGAAAAATGGCACAAAATGGTCTGCGTGCAATGAAAACTCCTTTTTCATTGTCACTTTTATTAAGTACATGTTTCTGGAATCTGACTTATTCACCTGAAAATAGTTCCTAAATTGTACATGCTCTATTAAAATTGTACGTTTTACTAACGCCGCGCTTCTTTGCCGAAGATATTTCCCATGGGAGGAAAAATTCTCTGGGGTACTCCTTAATCAGCTCAGCTTCCAGAAAAATGTTTGTTAATATACCCCATGCTTTCTGAGTTCCTCTAGAAATCTGGCTTGGTTTATTGAATATCTAAAACACGGTTAGTGCACATTGAAAATAAATTATGCACCAAGTTGCGGCACAGCTCCGCTTACATTCCAGTACTTTTCGTAGGTAATGAGGAACAAATCCACTCTTCCATAAGTAGCAATCTCCCGTTGCAAGACTATGGATTTGACCAGGTATCTTAGAAAAATGTTTCTGGTCATTGTTCCAACCACTGTTGCAACCGGACCTGAAAAACTATTTTTTAAGTTATTGTAATAAATGAAGATTCCAAAAAGTTGCAGCTTCGCCATTTTCGACAGGAATATATTAATCTCTGGATATTAATGAGCGGAATTTACCATCTGTCCAGCTTTTTTTAGGCAGTCCTTTTAATATATCTGTAACTCTCTGCCCTTGGTCGCCATTGTCAATGAAATTATATCTCCATAGGGAGAAAAAGTCCTTTTTAAACAGTTCATGTTTAAACTTACTCTGTGATGATTGAAACGTTTTCTAAAAATTACATTAACATTACTCTTGAGTTCGATTGGATTAGGAGAAACTTCGTTTTACCTCTAGATACTCATGAAATTCTGGGTTTAGTTCATACAGTCTGACTGAGCGAATGCCCAGCTTAATAAGGGATTGGGATATCAAACCCAATCCCGGGTTTGACTCAGCTACGATGTGGTTTTTGCTCTGGATACTTTGGAACACATACTTAGCTATATCGTCAGCTACTTGCGGATTAACCAAATATACATATTCGGGGTTTTTGTATGTTTTGGACTGGACAATTTTAGCTGGAAGGACATTCTGATAGGCGCCTATACTGGGGTGTTGACGAAAAAATTTGCTTATTTCTTGCAAGTGCTTTTCTCGGCCTTTATAGTCTAGTTTTGGGGCTTTTGGGGGTTTGTCCGCTTTCCCTTCTGTTAAGGGAGTTTTACAGTTTTCGAGTGCGGGTGCACTGTCGCACAGAAAGCACGCATTAAACCTAGCTGGCAGTGTCTTTCTAAAGCATAATTTCCATGCCATTTAATTAAATGTTTTAGTTAAAGATTTACTTAATTTGAATAACATTTTAAGGTTACCTGTCAGCTTGGCTTTGAAATGGCTTTGAAGGTCTTCTTGTGGTGTTCGGTGAGTTGCATAGAAAAAATTGAGGACAGAGATAAGATTAATTGAGAAACTCTCACAGAAGCAGCGTTTTGCCAAAAAAAAACTGCAATATTCCTTCTGAATTTTCGAAGCCTTCGTTGTAAACTTTTGTTGGATGGTTTGAAGAAACTAAATTTTTTTGTAGGAAAAATGACAAAAGTTTTCAAATACATCCAAAGTGACTAGACGTTGAAGGCATAGAGAGCAGCACGCGAATTAATCAAAAGAGGGTGTTGTGTGAAGCTGTCAGAGCAGATAAAGTTCGTGTTATTTTCTGGAAAAAACCTGAATCGAATGGGGAACTAAAGTGTTCCAATTATTATTTATGTACTATTGGAATGTCCAGTAACAATGTTAGTCGGGATTGTTCATCCAGCCGCTAAGGAGCTATAAAGATGTCATGCCGTTGTCCAGTCTGGGCTGCACTTTGCCAACATAAAAAAATTGGATGCGAAAACCAAACATTAGGACAAGGTATGCAGTTTATTTTGGCAGTGTTTATTTATTGTTATATACACATGCTTTTCGCGCTTTGCTTCGTCTTTATTTCTGGACTTTTCTCCAACTATATCCAGTCTTGCTTGATGCTGCCAGATTAGGTTAAGAACTCATAAAGATGAGATGTTTTCGGGTCATTAGTGAGCCAAACTAATTGGTTGTTGTGATTGAACACACAACGATATGGTTAATATATCTGGCCTTGAAACGATGTAAAGCTCCCAAATACTTGTGAACAAGTGGTAGCTGATTTATTTGGAAATTCATTGTCTTACAGTGAACAACAGTTAAGTTGGTTAATGTTGGGTACACTCTCCGATATACATCGTTGAAAGCGTTAAACGGTTGTACGAGTGCACAGGGTGGCGTTTTTTTTGGGGCCATGTCCCATATAAACACCCTGAACGTTTTGTGGTGCGCCACTGAAGTCTAACAACATATTCCTTTAAGCCCTTGCCTTGATTTCCGTATCTGCCACGATTTTCGAGTTATTGGCGAAACAATTGATGCATGCCGTAAAGTATCAGAACTATGCCTAAAGTTTGTCGCTTCCACAAAAAATAAAATCGGACTTATTAATGTATCTTAACTGTCTCCATGTACATGGCAAGTGCGGATTGAATATCTCAAAAACTGCCAGATTTATAACGCAAAATTCTGAGTGCGCCAAGGGGTCTCAAACAAACTACCACCCTGTATATTTGTGACTCGTTTGCATTATCTGAAAACTTGTGAATCATTCGTTATAGTAAATCAGGGGTGGTAAATCATCATCTAAACCATAGGATCTCTGTGGAAAATGCGGTAAAAATCCACAACTTTGACCCCCTATAATAAAAGCCGTTAATATGACTCAAATGAATCATGGTTTTTCATTTTTTGAAACCTCTGGTTACTAGACGAATATAGCCCTAAGGCAAGTAATCTTTAACTCCAGAACTGGCATGAGAAGTTTCCTGCTGGCGAAAAATCCTGTTGGAGTCAAACAATGAGTTCCAGACCGAACTCTGGCTCCCGAACTTCAACAGGACATAGAAGAGTGGAATCTGGAGCTCACCACCGTCATAGCTCGTCCAGTTCTGGACACAATCGATCAGATTCTGGGCAAAACTTAGGCTCTGATCAGCCGTCTGAGAGGCGGCATGGGCATCATCGGTCAAAGAGCGGTGTTCATGCATCCGAGAGGGATGGTTATACTGAGTCTGACTGTAAGTACTTTCGCCGCGTTTTCAATCAGCTTCTCAGTGGGGTTCTATGTCCACAGTGCATAACAGGGTTGAATTTCGTTCGAGTCAAGTTGTGAATGTAGATCAGCATCCGCCCTATTCTCGCCCTACCTCGCTGTATCCGCTGAAGAACAGTCACGACAGCGGATTGGTCGGGCCGGATGCTCTGCAGCCTGAGCGAGAGCCAATCAAGTTCGAGATCAATCTGGTTGGCGCTCCGCCCGAAGTTGAGCAGCTGGTTAACAATATCAAGCAGGTGGCTGAGCAGTTCCTTTACCACTGGAAAACGTTCCCCATTAGTAAGTCCAATCGAACTGGATATTCACTGAAACGAAACTAAATCAATGCTTCTGTTCCAGTTCTCCCAAGTCCGGTGTCACAATGTGATAGTTTTCCAACTTCCCAAGTTTCTTCAGATGGTTCTCTGGGGCGGTCCAAAAACAAATACCATCTTAGGGATTTGTTTATCGCGCCATCGTTTGATGAGCTGGACGCAGTGGCTGTTGATGCAAAGGGGGAACCCAGGAAATTGTCAGGCAAGCAACTGGAGTATATAAGAGAACGGGGGTGAGTGTTGCAGTATTTATTCAATCAACTCACTAAATCCCAGCAGAATTACACACCTGATATTTTTGGGAAAACCTTGTAAGAGCAGGTCATGTTTTATTTCGCAAAACCTTTATTTTCGCCTTCATCACATAAAGGTATCCTTCAATCAGTAATCTTTATTCTTTTGGCGAAGTTTCAATCAATAGTGCATTTATTTTGAACATACCACCAAGTATTTTACTTGATTTCCTGAAAATACTGCTATTATCTGATTGTAAATTAATTTGAAATGACCCAAATAGTTTTATCAACTCAAAACATTGTTTTGTAAAGCTTGCACAAGGATAAGTTTGGAAAACCAAAAAGGTTGAACCAGGAACAACTAGAAAGTATTAGATTATATGGGTATGTTGAGACTTGTGCAATGTCTTTTACAGTTTTTATTCCAACGAGTTAGTTGGTGGCTTTTAAAATCAGGTTTTAGTCGTTACTGTTTATTCTAATCTATGCAGTGTTTGGGTGAATAATAAATAGATGAATTCACCCCAACATTTCCGCTTTGCTGTTGAGTCAAACGTGGTGTTTTGCATTGAATTTGGATCTATTTTTAAAGCCACAACGACTAATCAACCCGTTATCAGATAATGGATTTTTTGTTGTGTTTCGTTTTCAATTTTTTCAATTTGGCTAAAATGGTGTATTTTTTGCGCAAAATTACCGTTGTCCATTTTTTCAGCAGTCATTTTTGGTTCGGATTGTACAACTTTGGTGTTAGATTTTCCAAATAGAGATATTTTTACACATTTTATACACTGTGATATTTAATTTAAGCTAAAGTTTGTTTACGCAAAAACAAACCGTGACTAATCAAGTATCACAGTTCAAATGGGCTTTAGAGTTAATGTTTTTTGGTTTTGCTTTGAATGCCGAATTTGCTGACAATGTAGCATTTTGTATGAAGAATGTGCAAGTTTTCTCGTTTTTCTTCGCGCTTATCTTAAACGTTAACTATTGTCGTATTTTAGGGAATTCGAGGTCGATTCTTTGAACTTTCCTGGGCAGCAGCATCGCTGGAAACTATCGCAACTGCTGCAAAAAGGCACCGAGAACAGCAGCAATTCGCTCTTAAACGATTTGGCTTTGGCTTTGCGCTTTATATTCGTCACTGCTAAAGGACGCTTGTTTTCCCAGTTTTTTAGTGTTAAGGAAGCCGCCAAGGCTTTGCTGGCTGGTTTGCTAAGGATTTTGGATATTTTCGTCGGAATTCCTAGTTTGCAGGCCCACAATTTAGATGCCAAAATACGAGAGGAGCGAAGCAAGTATTTGGTGGCTGAATTAGTGTGCAGGGTGAGCGACCACCCCATATGATTGGTGAAGTGATTAGGGGCCAAGGTTAATCCCATGGTGTTTTAGGTAGAAAATGAAGATGCCTTAGAAATGTTGTGTTCCTACATAAAAAAGCAATTGCGTCGGGCGGCAACGGAAAAATTCGAAGTAGCTAGAGAATGTAGCCAGCCGCCAGTTTCACTTCCGTACCGATTTCTAACTCCTTCTGGATACGAACTCGATTTGCGTTTGTGGGACCGCACTTCAATGCGCAAGGCTTTGCCTGTTTTAGTAGCAATACTGGAAAGAGAGACGAGAGGCTGGTTTTTGCATTTTCGAGAGCGATTGATTGCGGAATTGAGAGCTCAAAAAATGCCCGATGAGGATATCGAAAGAGAGGTCAATGATGCTGTGATGAAGGAATATTTACAGCGAGTTTACAACAGTATTCTGTCCCATCCAGATATTAACGGGTTAGGAGAAGGCATTGCTCAACTGCTGGTCCAGCAGGCGCAGAGCGTAGTTTTAATGCATAAAGCGGTAAGTTGATGGTTACAATTCATCGGCTGTCTGTTATTGTTCTGTTGTTTAGGTGGAAAATGTACAACATCGACTGCACAAGACTCAGGAAGAAGTTAAAAGTAGGCTGAGAAACATCCATCCAATACTATCTAGAATAGAGCCCTGGCTTAGGGCGAAACTAAGAAATTCCGAACAGAGGTTTAGTCAGGAGAATCAGTGGAGCGCGCACGAAGAGGCTTTGGCGCTGTGTAGCTCGCAACGTTTACACCAAACTGTTTACTTTTTAAATAGGGACTTGGCTTTTATGAAAGAGGTGAACATGGTTTTAGTTTTTGAAGAACTGTTCGTGATAGTCGGGCTTTTGCAGAGGGAACCGGCTTTGCTAAGAGAGCTTAAAAAGGTCAAGACGCCCACTAGGAGTTTTTTATGGCCCACTCAAATTTGGCTGCCTACTAACTGGATAGTGCGCAGAAACTTTCAGGGGCAGTCTGATGTTGTTCCCACAGTGCTCAGCAAACACGCTACTAGTATAACCACTCCAAGATCCGATCCTAGTCAACCGGTAACTAATTAAGATTAGAATCGCAGCTTAGTTAAACTGAAATTGTTGCAGGTTTTTTTGGTGGAAAAGGAAACAGTCCGCACAACCACAACGCGATGGCCGCTCTGGCGAATTTTCAACTACTTCCATCGTACTTGGTGCTGGACATGGAATGCGATGTTTTTCTTCGGCATTGTTATACCGTGGTGCAGTCCGTTGGGGTTGCGGGCCCTGTTTCTCATCGAACCGTTCATGCCCGACTTGGAATTGTCCCAAGTAAACGGCACTCTATTCCCGAGAAAATCTAGTCTAACGGCCACTTTATCCTCGCGGCTTTTAAGCCTCTGGAGGCACATTTCTAAGTCGCGGACGCATTTCGAAACCGAACCAGATACCGGGTTTATTGGCAAAGGTTTCACTAGGCACTTGAACAGGATTTGGAACTACTTCTTCAAAGGTCTGTTTGGCACCATTGGATTGGTGTTTGTGTTCCCCTTAGTGTGCTTCCTTGTGATTAACATCAGCGTCTTCATAGCCTTCACCGCGGTTATTTGGATGCCTTTGCTAACGTTGGTGGTTCAGATTACTAACGGCATTGTATACGATTTAGATAGCCCGGAGCCGCAGATAAATCGCTTTTCCATCTTGTTCGAGGCGTTGCTCTGGAGGCTAGCTGTACAAGGATGCATTCAGCCGATTGCAGCCATCTTCATAGCTGTGTTTGTGTGTCCCGTTATTGCCGTTGCGATTCTAACGGTTGGAATTGCCCGATATTGGTTCAGGCTTCTGTGGGATGCTTCGCTGTTCCATTTGATAATCAAAAAGCGAGGCAGAATACCTGCGTGTGACAGTTTTGCTGTTAAGAGAATAGCAGGGCCAGGCTTGGCGGCAGATTACTACTTCCAAATTAGCCCAGAGCAAGCGCTTGCGGCTTTTGAAGCCAAGATGGAGTGGGATGAACTGGCAGCTTACCAAACAGTGGTTGAAAGCACTGTAGTCCAACCGCAGAAGGATTTCAGCCATTTCATTGATGCATGTTTCGGCAGCTTTTCCGCGCAGCTGTCCAAAAACGGCCCGTATAAAAACTTGGAAAAGGAGGCCCAAGATCTGCTATCGGTGTTGCATGAGAAGCTGGAGCGCCGAAGACGCGATTTGCAAACCGGTCTGAGTGTGACGGTTAAAAGCAAGATCAAGCTGACCACTTTGGAGCTGAAAATCGCAATACAACAAGGAGCGATGATGCTGGAAAAGTTCTACCCAAGTCGCATTTTGCCGAAACTTGAATGCACTGAAGATGAGTTTTGGGATAGCAGGACGTTGAGCACGGGCGATTGGGCAGGGCTGGCTGCGCTTCTGTACTCTGAGCTGTTTAGCTTGGATTTTCTGACGCCGCTGGATCATACCGATACGACATTTCGGCTTGATGCCCATCCTCAGGCCGATCTTACCAGATATACGGAGATGGTTCAGTGTGCGCAGCTTGGTAAGCTGCAAGTGTTTTAATGCAGATTGCTTTGTGAACTTGTTAAATCCATTGCAGGTGCTGGCGGTCCGGATCTGTTGGGCAACGTGTACACGCCGAGAGGAAACATTCAGGTCCACTCGCCTTACTTGGAAGTATCGGCTTTCAATCCCAGAGCCAAACAGTCAGCGACAGGGAAAAAGACCGAAAAGAACACGTAAGTTGCGATGCGCTGTGAAATAATGGCAACGAATTGAATATGTTCGGTTAGTGAGAGCTCGCCTCCATACAACTCGCTCAAAGGCATCAGATCGACGCTGTGGATGCCTTGGAAACGATACTACAGACCATATTTGCCCGATAAATTGGTGATTCCGTTGCCGGTGCCTCATCCCGCTCAAATAGCTGTGACTATCTATAACAGAGACTCGGACGATCCGATTATACTCGAAACCGAAGTTTGCCAGAGCCTGCTGAGGTGCATTGAAGAACATCATGCGTCGCCCGATGATAGTGGTGAGTCGAAATTAAAAGCCCGTGAAAACCAGATTTAAGCGAACGGTTCTGTTGCAGGTATTGGCCGTTTTCGAAATGGTGACGACTCGTGCGGCACCATGAGCTCCAGTTCTGGTACTCTGGACAGTCCACCAACTAGAGTCGATAACTCGAATCCATCAGACGAAGGAGTCTATCAGTGGACGTTGAGCAATTGGGGCCAGCGCAAGCGAAATAATTCGGGCAGCGTTCGAGTGGACCTGGCCAGTCCTGAAGATGTTACTCTGGACAGTGACAGTACCCGTGTAGTTTTTAGTGCCTACGGCACTACAGTATGAAGGTATTCAGTTATGCTCTCTGTAGTGAGATCACCTAACCCATCCATGATTTTTACGAAACGTATTAAGGTGTTTAGACTTTAGTCGATTGTGTTTGTCCATTCATTGCATTGCCTGCTATTGTTCGATTGCCAGATTGTTTCTCTAATCAATTCAATGTTTGAAGGTTCCCGGTTCATCTAATTTCAAAATATTCAGGGCTAGTTTTCGTCTTTGCTGTTAAAAAAAAAATCTCGCCGAAAAACAGCAGTTTTAACGAGGTATTGAGATTTTCTATAGTATTATTATTGCATTTACCTGTCTAGAAGCGTCCGCGAAACTAATAAAGGTATGCTTGAATAGCGGGTTTAGACTGGTTTGCACTTTATCAAGGCTATTTTTTTGTATTAAAAGTTTGTTAGATACAGATATTTGGGTGTTGAATCAGCTAAGGCACATCATGTGAGTGTCGCTAATGCTGATATTGTCTATGTTTATTTATTATTGTACTGTCTAAAGAAAACGGGCGAAAGTTGCGAAGTACATTTCGTACAAAGTTCCCTTTAGAAGTACATTTTAATCAAAAGACTCTATCCACCAGTCCCAAACCCGCTATCCAAACGCACTTATTGCATACCAGCGATGTTTTATCGCCTTTTAAATCAAAATTTCCATCTGGAGTCCTAAGGAAACATAGCAAGCGTTCCACCTGAACTCGAATAGAATGTGAACTAAGTAACAAAGTAATCAATTAACTGGGACACTGTGTTTGTAAGTCATGCTGCAACTAGATATGAATTGTTCACTCAAGCAAAGTTTGTTTACTGATCGCAAAATATGTATAAATATTGACGGTTTGTGGAAACTTTGCTCGACAAAATGCAATTAAACATCTTGACATTCTTTTCGTTAGATATCGAAACACCTGTTTAGGAATTTTATTATTTTGCGAACACAGTGGAAGTTTTTCAATGTTCCTATCTGAACACTCAGCACGTTCATTGATAATCTAGTTGGGACGGCTAATTTGATTTGGCTAAACAATTATCAATTTATGATTTGTCTTATTGTGATATTTTTTTAAATCATTTTGTCTATACAAAAAAATTATTTTATCCGTCGATCTGATCGCACCGAATATTTATTTGCGTTGTTATACTTTACTACAGCTTTAATTTTTTTCTAGTGATTGTTTTATTTTATATTTTATTAGATATACATTATACACGAGTACCTATATTAAGTAAATTGGTTCAAGACAATTTTAGATTTACACACAGTGTTTGTGCTAGGCTTTCTGTTGATGTTTGGTGTTAATAATATAATGCTAGACGAAATTACATTAATAAGACAATGATATTCAATCGCTCGCTCAGATTTTCATACTTGCGTCGAAAACTAAACTTAGACATGCCTGTAGTACAATCTAGCACAAAGTCTCATGTTAAAAAAACGCTTACTGTGAACATCGTTCAGAATAATATTACTAGAAGCCATTAAGTTAAGGAGTAAATTAATTCGATTAGCTTTAGTGTATATACGCTTATTTTGCCGTTAATATAGCATTGTACAGAATGGTTTATATAACTTGTATATTATTTTCTTGACATTTATTGAAATGTTTTATGATTTTTCCAATTACAAAATGTGTTTCTAAAGAAGTTCTCCGCTTCGACTTTGGCAATTTACTAAAGCGACTCATCTAAATATATGGTGCAGATATTCAAGGAGTTTTTTTAACCGCTGTTGATTATTATTATGAAGTGTTGGTTTGTCAATTATTATTTATTTCGTATTATCTACTACATTTAGTAACACATAACGTTATTTTACAAATTTTAAAAACTATTTACATGAAGTCCACGGTAGTACAAGTCGAACTACCCATATGAAAGAAATGACAAAGGCACATTAACATTGCGTAGAGTTTACACAAATATGATGTCGAGCTACAACAACATTCGTTTGACGGAATGTTGGATTGTTGATTGGAACACTATTGTTGTTTTCCGCTACTTTTCACACTCAGTCATGTGGTGTTAATTCTAAGCTAACATTAACAGTATTTTTACAATTATTTATCTAGTCTTAGAACCAAGTTTCATCCAAAAATATTCGATCGAAGTGATTTTGATCGGAACAATCGGTGTGACTGCCAAGAACCCGAAAATCCCACATTTTATCCCAACAAGAATTTTGAGATGGAATGTAATTTCAGTCACGTTATCCTTTTATTAAATGTTGCTTGTTATGTTATTTACGCAGGCATAGATAAAAATGTCAAAACTAAAATAATAGAATAGAGAAAAACAAATTGTATACGCAGCGGCACAGAAACGCCCAAACAAAAATGAAATATATTCGGTTAAAATTCGTATAAAAAAGCACATGAATTCTTTCGGAGTACACGGGAAGATTGTTTCTAAAATTTACTCGGATAATTTACCGCTGTGTTATAAATTGATCATTTCCATTTTAAACTGATTGAACTTTTCCTTTTTTATCTAACTTCAATGGTATCTTCACTTAATAAATCCAATTTGTTTTTCATTCAATACATACAAACAAAATTAGAGTATTTTCGGTCCGGCCTTTCTCCTCTGTCCACTCTGTAGTAATCCTATAAACCGATAAAAAAATTTACTGTTTTCCCACAAAAATATTCGAGCACTTACCCATTTAAAGCTAATTTTAGTGTTATTCAGAATTAGGGCGCCGCAAAATTTAACATTGATCACTTTTTCAATTCACGGTTTGTTTCGGGTTATAAGCAAATAAAAACTGTGGACTAATTCTGAAAGACACCATTTGTTATGCTAAATTTTTCTTTTGATTTTAGTACAAACTACAACTTTTTGCGTTTTTTTACTGCTTTTAAATTAAATCACATTTTTTACTTAAAACCTAAGAAATATCCTTTAAGTAACCTAAAGTCGAATTAATCTAAACTAAAATGATATATACTGTTGAGGTATTGCTAGAATATCAAATAAAATATGTACAATACCCTGGCCCTAAAATGGCACCCTTTCCGTGTTTGTTTAGTGAAATGTTGAATCTTTACTGATGGAAAATTGGAGGTTTTGCCTGATTATAACCGACTTTCTACTTAGTAGTAGTAACTAGTAAATAATCTATACAATATAAATATTCTAGGCATACGCAAACTGTCTTGTTGAAGTCTGGAATTATTATACATGCGTTCACCATTGTTAGGGCAATGTAAAACTACAATCCGTGTCTACCGCTATCACAATATAGTTGGGGGCCACAAATGATTTACCTACATTCAAAAGCGAGACTCTTGGCCCCTAATTTTCGCCACTTCCTCATACTAGGGCTTAAGCCTCTTGAATCCAGCCCCATCTTGACCTGAAACCCCACAATTTAGTAAATTGTCGGCTAATCCTACTTCAAATTTTTACATATCAGCGTTTACCTAATTTAAGTTCCTCGTACAGTGTTGGGTTGACTTCTTGAGCCGTTGCCGGAACATGGAGTTGCTCATTTTTCCAGCCCTGGCCGCCCGAAGTACTCGATATGGAAATGCTGCCGTTGGCCGAACTGTTTAGTGACGACGTTGTGCTTTCCTGTCCATTTGTGATCTAGGAAATCATTTTTTTATTATTGCGCTGTTTTTTCCTGACCTGGATTTCTTCGTACCTGCACATTGTCCGTGTTGACTTCCCTCAGATAGCTGGGGTTTTCAAATGCTATTCCATTCGTCCCCTTGATTCCAAGCATTTTCTTTGTCCGCACAAACCATATTGTGGCTGCGATGATGGCTCCTACCACTAACAAGGCCAAAATAATGGCTACCGCTTCACCCACGTTGTTTCCTTCTTGACTTTGACTAGCTGCTGGAGTTATAATCAGCGATTTTTCTCCCATCACGAACTTGATGGGCTCAGCTAGAGTGGAAGTGCCTTTGCTGTTCCCCGCTTTAACCACTGCTTCATAGGCGGTGCCATCTAAGAATTTAATTTTTGAGTGACCATGTACCGAGATCAGCTTTTATCTTACCCTTTAGATCGTGAATTTGCAATTTGGTGTCTGCTGTATCATTTTTCTGACTAGATTTGTTCGGGGAGTCGACCGGCCGCCAAAACACCCTGTACATTTCCACCGTATGAGGATTCTTCACTGGAGGATCCCACGTAATGAACACAGAGTGCGCGTCGATAAATTTCACTTGAACATTTTGAGGTGGTCCCGGTAGCTTATCCCTTTAAAGTTTACATTGAGAAAATGCTCCTGCTTTTGCCAGCTGACGCTCCATACCTGAGTTCATGGAAACACCCCATGATATGTTTGGTATAGGAGAGAACGCAGACTTTGGTGCTGAGGATTGGCTCTCCTCTGCACCAATCCAGGCATCGTCTGGGCACATTTGCGTGAGCGCAGCAATTTCGATGGTCTGAACCATCGGCTGCGCATTTCATGAGTTTATCAAATTCCTAAAAACAAATATGTGTTCAAAATCTTCCGCATAAGGTATGGGTTGATATAACGATCTTACTGGTATGCATGCCGGCTTATCAATCACCGCATCAATATCCAGATGGAACGAGCACGCATCCATACACGTTGAAGACACGTTCTGCTCCATGCAGCATTGAGTCACATTGTTGATGGTGGCAATGTTTCTGATCCGCACTGAGACTGGTTGAGTCGCACTCCCGAACGCGTTCTCTGCATGACAGTAATACTCACCCACATCCAAATCTGGAACCAGTTGCGATTGTTAAGGACCTACTTAGTGATTCTGCAGGCGCTTACCTGTAATTTGCTTCAGCGTCAGGTGCATGATGTATTTGTCTTCCGCGTCTTTTGCCTTCAGTATCTCAATGTCGTACTTGCCGCCCTGCACAACCGGCGTTCGATCTTCATGGTTTCGCCAGAAGATCATCTTTGGCTCGGGAGTGGCTTCCACTCTACATTCTAATGTTACTGAGTCGCCTATTGTTGCCATTGTGATTCCACTGGCGTTGATTTGCGGTAAATCTCCAACAAAGATATGTAGATGTTTAGTAAAAAAAAACAATTCGAGAATTTTCACTTTAAACCTTAGAGGAACCAAAACTTACGACTAATGGTGATTTTTCTAGAAGCCTGCATAGGGGTGCCATATCCATTGTCCGCGTAGCAGGAAATTTCGTTCATGTCCCTGGTCACATTGTTGATCACTGTAACCATATGCCGAGTGGTATCTTGCCTGACGAGCCTTCCTGATATGTAAAGGGAGATGGTGGGCATCGGATTGCCCATTGCGATGCATAGAATCGTCATGCTGCTGCCCTCAATCACCAGATTAATTGGATGCACTGTAGGTGGCTGAAAGTGCGATGGTCAAAGCCTGGAAGTTTGCAGGGCAATTCCTAAGTCTACCTCTACAAACGCTGGATATGCTGGATCCGTCCATGCGATCAGTGTCTCTGAAGGCATGCTAACTCCCTTCTCCGTTACCGCTTCCACATAGACAATGTATTGGGTGTTGGGACTGAGGTCTTTGATCATGTGGGATGTGACTGAGGTGTTTTTCACTTGGTAGCCCTCATCTGAGGTTGACTTGTGGAATAATCTGCATGAATCGAACGCTGGATTACAGCGCTCCACCGCATAGGGAACGGTGGTTGGTTACCTGTAGGAGATCTGCTCGGATGGATGGCTGAATTCCGGAGGTTGCCATGTGATGGTAACCCAAGTGGCACTGTGACTGGCCACAGCCAAGGAGTGAGGAGGAGAGGTGACTCCGTTGACCCACTTGCTCTCATTGCCGTTCGCCAGTTTGATAAAAACTATGGACGAGGGCAAAGAGGTGCCGTACGCATTTCTCGCCACCACAAACACTTGATACATGGCGTTCTCCTCGAGGTCAGTGAGGGCGTAATAGAAGCCAGTGGTGTTGATTTGCTGCAATTTTCCCCCAAACGTTCTACGAGATCTTTGAGGACAAATCGACCAACCTTGTCCAGCTTAATTAGAGTCTCGTGCATGGTGTTGTTGTCGACTTTTTGGTAGTGGATCACGTAGTCGGTCACGTTTGGTCCTTCTTCGGGAGGCGACCATTCAAGGATGATACTAGATGCATCTGCAGCTATCGCGTGCACACCGGAAACAGCAGCAGGTAATGTACCAGTGCCTGAAACAGTAACAATGTGTTTGGGTATGCATTTATCGGTCATGATCAGCATTGGCCATACGAGGGTCCATTCCCCCATTAGGTCAAATAGTGAAAAGTTGATTTTAAGTAGGTGATAAAACATTTAATCCAACGCTATACGTTGTCGTAGTATTATTTAGCTGCAAACCAAGATTGTTGCTCCTACATCCTGTCCTGGGTGGTTAATGTCTTACCTTCTTCAAAGCATTGCACAATGTTGCCTATGTAAGTTACGCAATTGAGCGCAGTGTGACGTAAAGAATCCACCAGTACTCCTGAGCAGAGCGATAGGCATGTTGAAGGGACGCCCCTTCTGCTGCAGCAGCTTCCGTGGTTTCTTCCTCCAGCGGCGCAACGAAGAATCGTGTGGAATTCTATATATAAAAAACGTTCATCAGGTAAGGTTCATAAAATAAGGTTTTCCTTGCCTGTTCCACAAACCGCTAGTCGTTTAATGTCGTTCATGTTGGCGTTGTAGGAGCACAGCGGCAGACACACGCTGTTGAGGTTCGCTTCTACACAGCAAGCTGTTACATTGTAGGCCGCCGCTTCTTCAATTTCGTCTTCTTCAATCTGAAATTTTTTTATTTTCCTGACTGCGTGTAATTGTTATTATTCTTCAGCCAAAATGTGAAATAAAAATGTTCATATAACGTTTCGGCGAGACAACAAATTCAACACAAACCCATAATTGGGAAACATTAGATTCCTTTTAGGTTGGCAAAACAGCCAGGTTGTCTCGCCGAAACGTTATATGAACATTTTGACTGAAACCCAAGAAAGAAAAAATATAATAACAAGTTCTTTACGCTGTCGGTTGAAACTTTGCAATGATTGCTATTCTGGAACGTTTCCCAATCTTATTCTGTCAAAGTGGCATGCATCAATCGAGAAAAAACCCAATTCTGATCGTTCAGAACAGTCAAAATTCAAAATGAGCAGTAACGACCAAAAACAAATTGCGAGTGACTCGAACGTGGTCGGCAAAACCTCCTTATCAGTTGACTCGAAGGAGGAAAAGCGGCGCTCCTTGTCAGCCAGTATAAAAATCCAGGACTTCGATGCCGATGGGGTGACTTTAGCCGAGGACGGATTTGCGCAGTATTTCGACGATAACGGAGCGGAACATTCAGTGCGAAGATTCACTTGGAAGAACAAGAACAAAATCCAGATTCAAGTCCTAAATTACGGCGCCCGAGTGATATCGATTAAACTACCAGATAGAAAAGGGGAAGTCGAGGACGTCCTGTTGGGCTTCGACGACCTGGCCGGTTATCTCTTCTATGAAAAGTTCCACTTCGGAGCAGCCATCGGAAGAACGTCCAACATAGTCAAAAACAGCAGCTTCACCATAGGAGCAAAGAAGTACACAGTAGGCTCTAACAATGGAAAGCACAGCTTGAACGGGGGCTTTAAGGGCTTTGATCAGGCTGTTTGGGACACGCACATCTCCGGCAAGAAAGTGATCATGAGCCACATTAGTCCTCATTTGGAAGAAGGATATCCTGGCGACTTACTGATGCGGGCGGTGTTTGAACTTTCCGCCAAAAACGAGTTCAAAGTCAGCTTCGAAGCTCAAACTAGCAGGCCAACTTGCGTCGATCTATCGCATTTGCTGTACTTCAATCTAGCTGGACACCACACGGGTCCCGATGAAATTTATCGGCACATCTTAACAATGAACTGCAACTGTTTCACGCCGCAAGTGAACCAAATCCCCACGGGCGAAATCATGAACGTTCTTCACTCTCAATTCGACTTTCAAGTTCCGAAGCTTTTGGGAAAAGTCATGGGAATCGTGCCGAAAGACGGCTTTGACCAGAATCTGTGCGTAAACCGGGGCATGTACCAGCAAGAGTGCTTTGTTGGAAGAATGCTCCATCCACCAAGCGGGCGAATGATGGAAGTTTACAGCAACCAACCGGGGGTCCGCCTCAACACCGCCAATCATTTCGGCTATGGAATTATCCTATCCTTCGAAGACATTCAAAGCCAGTCCAAGCTGGAAAAATCCGAACCGGCAGAGGAAAAATCATCCAAGACCATGTTGTTGTTTGAAAAAGTGCACGAGAAAGTAGTGGACCTTTTAAAACTTGATCAACCAAGCAATTTTAGTGAAATCAAGGCCTTGATCTCTAAATTTGCTTCCCTCAGGGGCAAAGTCAGTGAAGACGGCTTTAAAGTCACGCCGATGCAAAACGCCTATCTGGTGAAAGCCAGAGAAATCGTCTGCGAAAACGAGGAAACTGATGCGGATTGTTTGGATCTGAAGGAGATTTTAAGTGCTGTGCTGAAGAGCGTCCAGATGGTCGAACCCCCGGTAGTTGTCGGCAGCAAATCGTCTGTTTTTTCTGAAGCCGACGACCGATCACAGAAGAAGTCTTCGGCAACTGCGTCGCCTGAAAAAAGCTTTGAGCGCGTCGCAAAGGAAAATGGCCAGCCTGATAAACAGTTGAAGTCTAAAAGCGAAAAACCAAAAGAGAACGCCAATATCATTCCGGTTTATTATAGAGATTCCAATCAGATTAGGGGAAAAGGCGGCGCCTTATATAAGGCCCATGGGGGCGTAGCCCTTCAGACGCAGAACTATCCAAATGCGGTGAATCTTAAGCAATTTCCCAACTGCATTTTGAACCCCGGGGAGGTTTACAAGCACGACATTGTCTATCGGTTTTGGGTCCGGGCTGGGAACCCTAGCAAGTGGATCAGAAGGAATCTGAACGAGAGCAACCAAAAGACTAATTAGATTTAATAAAAACCTGCACATCTAAGTGTTACGTACTTTGCTTCCGGTTCTGAAGGTCAGTCTTGGACTGGGATTGCCCACGCCATGCACATTAACAGCCTCAACATATACTTCGTAGTCTGTGACACTTTGCAAGCCTTCCAGCACCCAGATGCTTCTAGCGTGCGGTATAATCTAAACAGAATTTTAGGGGAGTGTTGAATGTTGAAAAGTTGCGATTCATACCTTGTATTCTGGTTCCTCATCGTCATCGTCTTCCTCTGAATTTACTGGCCGAATGTGGACGTTGTAGCTGAGTACGGTCTCCCCCAGCTTTTTAGGTGGCGACCAATGCAGAAGGGCGAATTCGCTTTCCACATTCGTAATGTGCACTTGAGTAGGAGCGCTGGGCAAAACGCCGTAGCCCTGAAGGAGGCAGTTGGTGTACTCTCCCATGTATCGCAAACATCTGGGGAACAGCGAGCACGCAAAATTGTGATATTTTCAGCGCTTTTATTCCTCGAACTGGACATACTTAAAGTAGTTGAAATCCAGGCTGGAAACGTTGCCAGTGCAAAGCTGCTGGCAGATATCAGGCAAACCTCGCTCTTTGCAGCAGGGGGTGTGATCGATGCCGTTGGTCAGGCAACCAAAGGTGTCTGGCGCCCATGGGGCGCATATCATAAGATCAGTTATTTCCACTCGTTCAGCTTCAATGGGGTCGCAAAGCTTGCTGAGGCACGTTTTATGGGCAATGCCTAGAACCAGCCATTTCCAGACAAGGTAACTTTGGCACGTTTTCTTCACGCATGGAAACGTACCTTTATTGGAGCAGCAGCTCTTGATGTCAGGCAATGGAGGCGCTTTTCCTTTAACACTCTGGATCACCTTGCCAGGAGCTAAAGTCAAAGTCTTCACCGTGTATGTGGGCAACGAGGAGCCAATAATATTGTGGGAAACCACTGTGACTGCGTACCAGGTGAATGGAAGCAAATTGCTGAATATTGTGGAGTTCAGATCTTTGGTAATCTGCAAGGACAAAAAATTGCAAAAAACCTCCAACGTTAGTTTGCTACCTACTTTATGAACAATCGTGTTGGCGCTTTCATTCATACCGCCCGCTCTCAAATCCTCTTCGGAGTTTTCATGGAAACTTCTAAGGGCTGTTAAGTTCACCAAATATTCCGTGATGGTTTCGCTGTTGGCATGAGGCGGCGACCATTCCACTTTGATGGACGTTTCACTCAACGGCTCCACTTCCACATTCTCAGGTTGGCCGGGTAATAAGTCTACGAAATCAAACCAGTTCTTTCCAGTGATTGTTTTTCAACCCAAACCATACCAATTCCCACTGGTGGGTTTTTCGGGTTTTTAGGCCGTCGTACAATAGAATTTCTTCCTGACGTTTCGCAAGCACGAGCGGCTTGCATCTTCAGAGGTGATTCTATTGTACGACGGCCTAAAAACCCGAAGAACCCACTAGTTTCAAGGAATTGGCTCGAAGTCCATCTCGTTTGACATACCAATTCCATCCATAATGCAGGCGAGCGTTTGCTCCGTGTAGGCGGAACATGAGAAATGGGTCTTGATGTTCTCTGTGATGGCTGTGTACTCGCCACGGCACACATCCTGGCAAATATCCGGGATTCTTTCATGGATGCAGCACGGAACATGATTCCTGCCATCGGCCATACAACGCACAATCGCTGGAAAGTCTTGCTCGCAGTTTTCTGGGTCCTGCCCGGTACTGCCTGGATTTTCGTTAGGTAGTTCAAAGAATAGTGAGGAAAACCAGACGGTTTCGCTTTCTAACTAACCTTCCAGTATACTTTGGATGTTACAGAATCCCATACAGCGGGAAGAAACGTTTTGAGCCACACAGCATTCGGTGTAGTTGTGCTTTTTAATTCCGTCACTTGTCGGTTTAGGGTCTTCGTATATTATCACATCGGTTGGGTTTGCTGTTATGGCTCTGGATAGAACTGAACAAAGGAAATTAACCCAACGGTTCAAAATTGGAAACTATTAGGAATCGGTCTGCTGTGGCCTGGAGGACAAAAACTTCTGAGCCAATTACCCCTAAAGATGCCAATACATTTGTCCCAAGCTCGGTACTTGGCTTTAAAGTTTTCCCAAATTGTGTTGTGTACATTTTCCTGACTGTATTTCAACTTAATTCAAAAGAAATTTCCCACTAGAGTGGCTTGCCAAATGCGAAGACAAACTGATGATGGTGGAGAAAAACACCGAAACGTTTTTGTGACATTTCAAATGGTAAACAATAAAATTGACTGAAACCCAGAAATTTCTTTTGAATTAAATCCAAATTGTATACAATTTTTCGCTTTGTTTAAAAAAAACAGAATTTCTCTCAGCTTTTTCAAACTCTAAGAGTAAATTAATAGCCAAACTAGCCCAACGTACCATTTAACCTGTGGAAGCTTCTCACTATAGGGTTGCTGTTCACTTCGCAAACATAAATGCCTGAATCGTTGGGTTTTGCCGTTTTAATCACCAGAACCCAAACGTCCCCGCCTGAAGGAAGGTCGCTTCCAAACTCGTCCTGATCAGTACCTAAGTGCCATCAAGTTAATAAAAAAATGCCCATTAAAATTCCGAATAACGCAAGGTATTCTACTGCAAAACCGCCTGCTAATGCTGCTGCTTTGTTAATTATTCTGTCCTTTTAATGGTTTTTAAGTTTCTTCTTCGAGCCCAAACCTTTGCGCTGAATATGCAGTTTGATATTAATCGTCTCTAACAAAAAGAATTACATTATCAAACAGTACTTGAGAAATTTGAGCCGAGTAACGCTAATAATATCGACATGCAATATAAATTCCCAAGATATTGGACTTCCAAGTCAGGAGCTTAAATGCCGCCTATATTGATAAAAGTTTTCAAATAAAGCGGAGCCTACGGATCGCTCCTCGACACTTATTATGCCGGTCGGTCCGCTCAAAATGTCATTTAATAAAGATCCAAATTCAATAATGTCGAGCTGATGAGTTTTATTGAAACCGCCTTTAAATATCAGCATTCAAGATAAATGCGCGGCTCTTAAGCAGGCGAATAATACTGGTAAAAATTGCACGTTATTGCCGCTTTAACTCGGTTGGAATCGGGCAACAGTTAAAACCATTTTTTTGTTGTTGTCACAGTCTCTTTATGCATAACTCGTAAAGCGGAATCATATATCAAAAAGTTCAAGGCGAATGAAAAGGACAAAAGGGTGTTTCGCACTCGCGACAAAAGAAAACTTCCTGAAGCCATTACAATAAAATCTCGGCCATTTCTTTTCGGGCAATAAAAGTTTTTGATATTTGCAGATCTAGTAAATGGACCTGATTGTCTAACGCGGCTTTAACGGCAAAAATATAATAAGGTTTGCCGGTGTCATTTTTTTCTTTGAGAGAAAACCCATGGTATTGAATCAACGAGCAAGTCGTTAGCTACAGAAGTTTATTCCTTTATTTGTATTCTTATGCGCAATTTCATCATATAAATGTAAGTTCACTTAAGAGAAATTATGGGGTTTTTTTAAGTATTTTTGGAAATGGTTGGGCCAAAACCTCAGGTGTCTCTCTGCATTGATGCAGTGAATAATTTGATTTTTGGCTAACTAAAGACAGTTTTTGAAACGTTCTATCGACTAATCATATTTTTTGAACCGTATTCTAGAAATAACCGCTCACAATTCGAGATACAAAAAAAATTTTTTTGCAAAAACAATTTTGCTTGTAACTTGGAAACGACGAATTTCCCATAATCGAAACTTAATGCTCGAAATGCTCTATCAAAAAGATACGATTGGTTATTCCGATAATTTTTACCGTTTCCGCGATATAATTAAAAACGTCCAAGAGCTCCCAAAAATGCGCCTATTTTTTTCTAGGTCGGGAATTTTCAGGAGGAAAAAGCAGGCCTCGAAACGCTCTATCGAAATGGTTCTCAGGATTTACGAGATATTTTTGGGCGTCTTCGGCTATTTCAGATTTGAATGCTATCTCAATTCAGTTTCTACCTGTTTATAGGTTAGAAAGAAAGAAAGAAAGTATACAATCCACAGAATATTTCAAGCCGTTTTCGAGATAAAACTTTTTAATCTTGAACTTATAGAAAAAAAAAATACATTTTTTGGTCAGTGAAGCCATTTTGAAACCCTTACAAATCTTGGTAAATACCAATAAGGCAAAAGGGAGCTTGACATACTCCTATTGATTATTCTCATATTTGGAACCGTTTCCGAGGCATAAGAGCTGTTTGTTCTTCAGATAAAAGCTTCCAAAAGTAAAAATACTACATTGGCAAATTTCTCCAGATTGACTGGTAATACGGGCACGATTATTTTCCTTTCAGCTCGCACAAAGCAACAAACGACTTTTCGATTCAGAAAATTGCAAAATAAAGTGCATTATTTGCTCATTGCGCCTGGTTCCGGCCCGCCTTCCTCCTTCAAACTGAATTATCGTGATGTTATTATGGGGCCGACTCCTCCGTTTGCTCTTGGTTTAACTATACGTGAAATGGCTCTTGCCTGTGGCATAATTCGGGCGATTTTTTCCGAAATAAATCCGCATCGGCAAAATCTATCGCTTGAACACAATGGGGACTTTGCAATGTTGCAAATACAATTCTTACCAGAGTCATGCAAGACACTAAATCTTTTGTCTGCAGTCACTCGATTCTCTCCAGCAGTTAGAACTCTAGTGCTGTGCCGTTCTCTATCTTCTTTCTTCCACATTACGGTGTTAGAGCCGATATCTCGAACGACGCAAGTTATTAGAGCGTCATCTCCATCGTAAACGTGTACTGGATTGGTTAGACTATCTCTCATTGACGGTAAACCTTGAACAAATTGAAATCACTGAGCAATAGAAGAAGAATCCAAGGTCTTATGACTTTTTTCTGTCTGATTGATGGGCGCTCATTCTTCCTATTCCCTTGATTCAAAGTGCTCCCCACTGCGTAGCAAGAAGAAAGCAAAATAACACCCATTTCACCCCAATTCTTCGAGTGGGAAAAGCGACAAGAAATCCCTTGAAACGCGGCCTTTATGAAAGTAGCACAAACTATAAGGATACGAGATATTTTATCGTATATTTCGCAGGTTCTCCCCCATTTTTTTCGCTCGCACGTATGTAGGACATGAGGCGAAATGTAACTTATAAAGGAAATGACATGTCGCGAAACAAGTGGCCCTCTTTGCGAAGTGACGACACGTCCTCAAGGGCCATTTGGGTTGGCCGTTATTATAAAAGAGTCATGCGAGCGATATTAGTGCTCTTACACGAAAGAGAGTGCTTGAAAAATGTGAAACTAGAACTCCAAATGGATCACGGATTTTGCTTGACCCCATATAAGACAGTGTGTCAAGAAAATTCGGGGTACGCTTTCATGCCCAAATGCAAACAAATTTCCAAAAATCTTTTTCAAAAGCTTCTCATTTACATTGTAGTGGTTTTCCGCTAAAATGATCCCAAAAAGCCAAAGACTTTTCGAGAAAAATCACAAAAAAATGCTGTAAGCTAATTACTAACCGGAACAAAAGCGGTTCGACCTATAAAACGAATGCAGGAAAAATAGGAGAAACTTGGTTGCGTTAATTTCTTATTTTTGCGTAAAACTTGTGGCGTCCAAAAAAGTTTCGTACAGCGCAGAACAAAAGGAGTTTGATCGAAAAAACTAGAAAGTGTGTTTTTTTCATAGACTGATAGCAATGATTTTTGCTTTTAAAAATAGAAACTTTATATTTTCGTAATTTTAAACATAGAATAATTGCTGATATATTTTTTCCAAACGCGCAAGCTGTTAAAAGCGAACATAAAGTCGTGTTAGAACTTCCATTGCTTAAGCCTAGTGGCAGAAAAATAGGAAATAAATGTTAGAACGCGACGTTCAGAACAACTTTTTGCAACTCGCTCATTTCAAAGTCATCCGATGCGAATTCTGATTGCAGATTCGGCTTTTTGGGTCAAAATCAGCATAAAATGAGCCCCGTTTCGATAGGCGCATTTCCCAAAAAAAGTACTAGTTTAAACCAAAAAATGCATTTTCTGCTAGAAATTAGCTATCGACATGGTACTCGTTTTCAGCTAAAATCGCCCAAAAAAGCCAAAAATTTCATCAGAATTGCAATTTATTGAATGGGTTTCGAGAAAAATTACAAATTGAAGCGAAAAAATGTTACAAGTTTCATACTACCAGAAACAAAAGCCGTTTGAATCAAAACACAAAAAGCACTGGTTTTGATGGATTGATCGCATAATTTTTCATTTGCTTTAAAAACGAAAAACGTTCCCTTGGGATAATTGCTGATATTTTCTTTTCAACTGCGACATTCACATGTGTGGTGGCAGAACTTCCATTGCTTCAGCCTCGTTGCAAAAAAAATGGGAATAAATGCTAGAAAACGAATTTGAGCGCAATTATTTTCAGCTCGCTTGTTTCAAAGCCATCCAAGGGACATTTTGACTGCAGATTCGGCTTTTTGGGGCACATTTAGTATAATGAAAATGAGCTCCATGTCGATGAGCCGTTTTCCGAAAAAACTTTTTTATAAAAACCATTCAGTATTCGTGTTCAGCGCCAAAAAAGTCAACGATGAGATCCCAATTGCAATCCTCTTCATTGTTTAAAAAAATTCATTCTGCAATAAAAACAATACAGTCATTTGCACGAGCAATTTTGTGTGATAAACAAACCGGACAAACCGATTTTTCTCGCGGGTCACCAACAAAACACTCTGAATGCATGTTCTTAATGCCCATGGTTTTTCCCATTTCATACATTAAATTATTCGTTTCTTTACAGGTTCATTATTTCTCATTTAGCGAACTTAGGTAAATTATTGCGAGGATAACAAATATGTGCATTTTCCATCAACGATGTAATTTATTTCCACTCCAGTTTCCTGTTGTTTGTTATTTGCCCGGCTCGAAGCGAAACATTTTATTATTTGTTTTATTTCTGTTTTCATCGCCCTCTTATTACATCTGGCCGCGTCGTAGTAATAGCCAGCTCGTCTGAAAGGAAATTTTCACAGTGATGCTTCGTAAATAAGTTAAAATAAAATAGCAGACGTTGATCTACGTCGACTGGATATATCGCATGCTTCCATTAGTGCATTCAACTGCTCCTACTTAACGTGGATTTCCATTAGAATGGACGAGAGAAATTAGTAATGAAGTCAAATGGGGGAAAGAGTAATCAACTTTTACAACAGTAAAATTTAAACAGTCTCTCATACAAATTCCAGAAAAACTTTCAGCCATCCAAATGATTTTGTCAGTTGCATGTGAGCATTGCTGCAGTTCAAAGGATCAATTTCCAGATTGCGATCCTTAATGGCATCTAAATATGGAACGGCGGATTCACGCAAATTACAAAATTCCCTGTAATGGCTAATGGCAATTCAGTTGTTATGGACGATTCCGAATGTAACTGAATACCGATCGTGAATTATTGGACTTTGAACAGCGAATTGTCCGGCACAGGCATGGAGATCAATCACATTTGCTTGTTTGCCAGTTTCGTAAAGTGGAACTGATTTTTCCAGATTGGACTAATAAAACTAGACTTTATGTATAATAATTTGCGAATAAAACCATCGTTAAAACTACAGAGAACTACAGGAATCATTCCATTCATGATTAGTCAAAGTGATTTGCAGAGTAAATTTGATCCGGCTTGAACCAAATCCAGATGAATGTTTGCTAGATCAGGATATCGATCAACAATTACTTATCTCTACCAGTAAATACTCGTGGTACATTTCGTAAGCTCTGGTTTTCCAAATTCGATTTATTTTCCTTCTCGATTCGAAAAGTCAACGTTTCGCGATTTTATTTGCCCTCCAGATTGATTGGCAAATATTTGACGTCGAAGGAAATCGGTTAAGAACATGGAAAAATAAGATAAAACAGAATTACAGCACTGGGGGTACAAAACTGATGGCCGGGCTTTTAGGGTTTTGCCATCCGTTATTGTTTTCTATCCGCGATTGATCGTTCACCACCCAACTTTCAAGTTTCAGTAACAGAAAACAGGAGACAATTGATTCTCGCTAATCGTTATAAATATAAAGAATTAATCAAAACCCTTCGAAGGAACGGCAACTACAGGAAAAGTGTTTTAAAACTTCCCCGAGCAATTTATCAAAATGCATCACCCGGAAGTTTATAATGAATTAAATACGAAAGCAACAGAGCACAACGAATTTTTTAATACTCCTTGGAAGTTATCACTTTAGTGCTCTTGCTGCTGCTGCTGGCACGCTTCCTAGAAACTTTATAACATTTTCCAGCAATTATACATTAAGCAATTAAAGCTGCTAAGTCAATATCGTGCTTTTTATCAGTTTCCTTTCGAGAAAGACTTTTGGCAACAATCATGGAAGTCTCTTGGAAAACTTACGAGTATATGACGATTGCATGGGGCGATAACTTTTAAATAAATTCCTCGATTGCAGAAAAAACTTTCTTATTGAGCCCGTAACCTAAGCATTCGTACGACGACGGAGGAATTGGCAGATCTCCAACCAATAAAAACACTTTCGTACCATCGTATCATCGTACAAACGGATGTATAAATATACGGACTATAAAACAAAATGTGTGTCGTACATTGACAAATTATGTTCGCCTAACCTTTGGAAATTAATTGAATGCTTTAAGTTATTCTACATAGTTTTGAAATGTAATTTTCATGCATGTGGATGAAACAATAATTGAAGCAAGTTACTGCCAGTAAATCGCCATATAATTATTCTCAGCCGGCGAAATCAACTGGTTCATTATGGTAATACAGTATAATATTGTTATTTGCCGCGCTGTTCATTAACGTTTATATAGCTTTGCACAAATACAATGAGGTTAATGGATTGCTTTAATGAAACTATATTCATTTGGAATCGAATGGAAAATGGAAACTGTTGCCTAGTGGGAAATATTCCTGACTTCAAGCCATTCCAATATGCCTATGCATGCAATATGCCAAAATTGGAGACTAATTCCTCCTAAAAACTGGGATATTCGCAAAAACCTAACGGTGGTGTTCGTTTTCCTTGAATTTAATATAAAATTAACAAATGCGTTTTTTAAGTTTTAAATAATTATTCGTTAAAACTAGATATTTTTCCGGCAAAACAGCAAACAACTTTCAGCGAAGAAAAAACCACAATATTAACGGTTGGTTTTAGCCAAAAAATTATACAAAAAACTACTTTAAAACATTTCTTCATTTTACATAAAGGGCCACAGTTCAGTGGGTGTGTTACGTAAATTGTATGGTTTTTGTTGCATTTTATATTAATTCATCAAACGCGTTTTATAACGTTCTTGCATTTATTATCAAAAACTCGTCGATAAAATTGTGGGTTTTTTATCGATCAAATTTGTGGGGTTTTTTAAAGAAAAATGCTTAAGTTTTTTAAGGGAAAGTGATTCAAAAGGTACCTAAAAACGCATTTATTCATTTTAAGATAAATACAAGAAAAACGATCATTTTTTCGTGAAAAAAAGTAAACGAATTTGCAGTTTTTGTCAACACACACTAAAAACGAATCGATGAACTGATCGAAAAAACCACAATATTAACGATTGCTTTTAACCAAAAAATTATTCAAAAAAACTACTTAAAAGTGCCACAAAAAGAGACAATTTTTGCAAAAAAATTCAAGTTCAAGCTGGTGTGTTACGTAAATTTTATGGTTTTTGTTGTATTTCATATAAATTCACCAAAAGCGTTTTTTTAAAGTTCTTGCATTTATTTGCAAAAACCCGTTGATAAAATTGTACTTCTTTTTTTGATCAAATTTGTTGTAAAATATCTAATTTTTTAAGAGAAAATGCTTCAGAAGGTAACTAAAAACACAAAAAACCCGTCAATAAAATTGTGGATTTTTTCGATCAAATTTGTTCATTCTTTTTGAAGAAAAAATCTCCAGTTTTTCAGGGTGAATGATTAAAAAGATACCTAAAAACGCATTTTTCTTTAAAAACTCAACATTTTTTCTTAAAAAGAAACGAACAACTTTGATCGGAAAAAACCCAATATTAACGGTTGGATTTAACAAAAAAACTACTTAAAATATTTATTCATTTTGCAAAGTGCCACAACGAACTTATTCACTTTCAGAGCACACTACCTCTGAAGATGCATGCCACTCATGCCTGCGAAACGTCAGAAAGATCCTGTATTACAAGTCGACAAGAAACTGTTGCCTAGTTGGGGGGGAGTTCCTGACTTCAAACCATTTAAATATACGATACAGAGTGATTCAAACTTGGAGATGAATTCCTCCTAAAAGCTGAGACGTTGGTAAAAACCTGACAAGGCAATTTCCAATTTTAACTAGTAAATAATTAAAAAAATCGAATTAGAAAGAACCAAGTCTGCAAGTCTTGAAAATGAGCCTAGAAAATGAAGACCACCAATTTAGAATCTCACTGTATAGATATAACTGCGCTAATAACACAAGTTATATTGGGCAGAGTATGTGAAGCTGTACATACAGCCTTTGAACTTCTAACAAGCAAACTCCTGAGACGGTTAATATCACTGCTAGACGAATTACCCAAAGTTGAGAAGAACACGGAACCGTTCATGGCAATACAAAGTTAGTTGCCGTTAAAAGAGGTGATTAAAGGGCGAAAAAACCATCATCCTAATTTTCCTTAAAAATAACACGAGAAAGCAAACACCGTGTGTGCTCCGTTCACTTTTAAACCGTCAGTAAATAACGAGGTTCATGAAAATAAAATCCCATCTAGAAAAATGTGGCGTGAACACCATTTCCCGAACACTCTCGCAATATCTTATCCATAAATCTCGTTTTGAATGTGCGATGGCTCTAATGTTCAATAAAGCATATAAAATGAAATATCCTCTAGTATTTGAGGACTGTTCAGACATGTAAATCCGCTGACTCTAGAATCCAGAATCCTTTGTGTCGAGTTTAACGTACGGCAATAGTTCACAAGCGTTCTGTCGTAAATTATTTCACAGGACAGAGTAGATTTAGATGCACCATTACAAGCATAATCTTTCGCAGCCTGAAAGGTACAACAAGGATTATTAGGCGCTATTTTATTATCATGTTTAATGCTGTGCACGTTCCGACCATCTCGAGCGGTCATAAAGGTGCGCAACTGTTCCCAGTTCTTTCTGTAACTAACACAAAATGTAAAGGAGGCACATTCTTCTAGAGTGCAGTTCACCCCCTTACATCCAATAGCCATTTAAGCATTCCCGAACAATTCACGAGGAAGTAAACGAAGCCAAATAACCCGATAATGGACTGTAATGACTTTCCAGTGCGGAAAAGTGGGGCCACGGTATCCCAGATGCCATTTGGATAAGTTCAAACTGCACTTTTGGTATCCGGCCACTAAAACATATACTTTCTTGGCCAGTAAAATTAAGCCGTTATTGAACAGGACTGGAAACAAGACGACTGGAAATAAATCTCGGTTGATATCAGAAATTTATACGGAATAAACAGGACAAGTGCGGTCATTCAGCAAAATCTTGGGGTCGCCGAATGGACTTTAGCTCACAATTAATTATTTGCCAAGCAACTCGACCCCTATGGTTTGCTTACGAGAATAAACGGACCAATTGAGCTTGGTCGGATTGAGTTTCACATCGACTCCGACAGATTTACCCTCGAACTTGGGTTAGTAGAAACTTTAGGACCAACTGACCGGTTTCGCATAGGCGGAGAGACGAAGAAAAGACTAAAAGAATTACGACTTTTGGCATTTTTGTTTCACATGTATTTTGCGGAAAATGAGAAAAACTTATTTTACTAGTTAAGACTTGTTTGAGAAGAGTCCTAGAAGCAAATTCTCTCTTACAACCGTTATTTTTTGTTTTATGAATTAAGTGAGTACACTTTTTATGCGACGAATTTTGAAAAAGCCGACCCTACGATTCGTAAAAAATTGTTTCAAAATAGAGTTTCTTACAGTTTCTAATTCACTTTAATTCTTTGGTTTAGAAGAGTCGCAGCAGCAGATTCTCTTTTACGTCAGTCATTGTTTCTTTTTTGAATTAAGTGAATACACTTTTTATGCCACAAATGTTCAGAAAGCCAATCTTAAAATTTGTCTCACGGAAAAAAATGGTTTCAAAACCCTTCAAGATTTGGTTTAGGAGCGTGGCAGCAGCAGATCCTTTTTTGCATCGTTTTTATAGTATGTGAATTAAGTGAATATACTTTTTACGATACGAATTTTGGAAAAATCTGACCATAAAGTTCGCCGCGCAAAAATTGTTTCAAAAACGCTTAGCATACGATTTAAGAGCGTAGCAGCAGAAACTTTTTTAAATCCGATTTTCTTTAGCTTGTGGAATTAAGTAAATAAACTTTAACGCGACGAACTTTGGGAACATGTGACCCAAACATTTTAAACTCGTAGAAAAATATTTCAAAAAAGAGTGAGAAGTCTCAGTTACTACTTAAGACTTTGTTCGAAAGAGTCGCAGACGCAGACGCAGGCTCTTTTTTACATCGGTTATTTTTTAATTAAGTGAATTCGCTTTTTACGCGACAAATTTYGAGAAATCTGATCTTAACATTTGTCTCGCGAATTTTCAAAAACCCGCCGGATTTGGTGTTGCAGTCGCGTAGCAGAAAATCCTCTTCTACATMGTGCCTTTTTTTATGGAATTTATTTAATAAATTTAAACCCGACGAATTTCGAAAAAATCTGACCCGTAAATACATTTTTAACTAATAATAAGAACATTTTTTTGAAACAATGTAGAAGATGTAAAAGAGGATTTTCAGCTGCGCGGCTCCTAAAACAAGCCTTGAAGGCGTTTGAAAACATTTTAACGACACAAATTTTAGTTAGTGAAAAGTTGACTCACTAAATTCATAAAACTGAAAAAACGAAAATCTTTTGCAATTTTAAGAAGCTAAACATGTTTTTTAACTAATCTCCCCAAAATTCGCTTCCTAAAAAAATGTTTCTAAAACCTTCAACTTAGCTTGGGAGCGTCGCAGCATCAAATTCCCTTTCACATCGTCTCTTGTAACTAGATTCACTTAATTGCTACTGGTCGCTTGTGCGCTACTGATATTTTTCCACCTAAAACACCCCAGCGGCGTGGGTTAGAGCTCGAGTCATTACCGACTAAATTCTTAGGGAGAAAACGTAATTTCCTCAAGCCCCTTCGGGTAATTCACAGGCGAATTTACATAGTTTATTAGGAACTAAAGTGGTTAGTGCCGATTTGGCTGTCTCTTAGTGGCGAGTTGATTAAATCATAATTCACGTTGAAGAGGTTTAGATTTGACAGCGGTTTGGGCATGCGATTAACATGTAAATATTGGACTTGACTAACCTCCACACCCCAACACGAACTCAGCTGCATCATATTAAATTATTCGTGCTCGGTGTTTCACTTTAATAAGAGTTTGTGTTCTCACAACCGGGATCAAACGGATGGATGGTACCATAGTTTACTGCCAAACGTTAATTGAATTGAAAATAGGTACTTGAAGTCGAGAATTAATCAAACGAAACCAGTCGGGAGATCGAAGAAAATCAAATGAAGATGCAAAGCTCAGCTCAAGCGCTTAAGAAATGGGGCCTTAATTCTACGAGTGTAATTTATTCGCACTTGCACTTGCAAAGCAACTTGTTATTCAAGTCTTCCTCATCTCGAGTCATAATCGCTTGTTCATCTGTAAAGTGTAGCTGAACGGATTATGTTCAAATATATTCTCATGATCCTCCAGCTCCTCTTCAATTCAATTCTTCAATTCAATATTGTGCATCCCCTGAGTACTTCTGCAACCGATTTAGATCTTCGCTACTTCGACTACTTTTACGCCGTCATCGTACGTAAGTTAGGAAAATTTCCACCTTGAGACGTTTTGTAGACTGAAACAACAAGTTTCATTATCCGGGGGCATATGAAAGGTCGTAAAATATGTGAAAGAGAATCATTTTGGCAACAGCACATAACAGAAACAACCACTTGCAAACATTAATCATATCGTTTCTTCCATCGTGCGAGTAAGACAAATGATGTTAAACGTTTCGGCTGCCGTTGCCGTGAAAACCTACAACATTATTATGACGGATGTTGAGTATCTTGATGTTCTTCGGAAATAAATTGAGCATCATGTTCCCGGGTATTGCCAAAGATCAGCAGGCGAACTTAAATGAGTTTTGCCCAGTTTTTAAAGCACTTAATCCAGGCAAAAAGGGGCCAGAATGATTAGGGTGGGCAAATCCAGCCGATGCTAAAAACGGATTTATTCGCACAAAACATGCCAATTGAGCGCCCAGTTAATGCAATCAATCCGGCAATTAATTATTTACCCAAGCTGTTCGATGTAGGCAAACTGTTTGCACAAAGAACCAGCATGGTTTGTTCAGGCGACTATTCTGGAAACCGGAATTATCTCCCTATTCAGAACTGATGCTGTGGGATTTACGAGTAGAACTGTTGCCTTTGAACGTGAAACGATTTTAAATCGGGTGTTAGCAGCAGCCCAATTGATGATCGTAATCGGCCAAAGGTATAATCCAACAAATATGGATCAGTGCTTCATTATTTGAATTTGGGTTTTAAACTGCTTCAAATAATGTGTCGAGAGAGGTGTTGATGGAAACCTAAAACTTAAACTGGATGGCAAATCTTTTCCTTCTTCGGGTCAAGCACAAAATGTGGGAAAACTTGATAATCAACTCAAAAGCTTCTTATGTAGACCACAATAGCCCGATTGTCAATAAATTGCCAACTGACTTTCGATCTCAATCAACATTGAGTAAAACTTTACCCCGTGCAAAGCTGAATATTTATTAAAAAACAAAACATAGTTCCAGGCCGATTTATTAACAATTGACGAATGTTCATTCGGTCGAGCTTCAACATTTGTTCAAGCTGCTCAAAAATGGATTGGCGCACAAAAATCAAATTTATTATGCAACACTAAACATGAACGATATTGGCGTTTTATGTTCTGCCTAAACAGCAAAAGCACCCAATATTGGCACAAACAAAAATTAGAGACACAATAAAATATTTGGTTGGAATAATTCAAAATCAAGTTCCTTCCGCTCTGGATGAGACAATATTTGAACGGGCGCAATTTGCTTTGAACTGCACTTAATTCCGTCGAAATGTAAAACCTAGATAAACCATAACGTTATTTGAATGTTGTCAAAGAGGTATTATCCAGCTCCGGCTACGATTTTAGTTATGCAGTAAGCAAAAGCCATTAAATCCAGACAAAGGGTTGCATGGAAAGATTTGAAAAGCCGCTTTCCACGGCTGACAATATCCATAGCGAATAAATAAAGGAGAAAAATGTGTTTGTTGCGGATACGGCCTTTTCAGCCCATTCTTTTTCGCCTGAAACACGCCGCTTTCAAGTTTTAATTAGCGCTTTTTAACTAGATCTTCTGCTCGCATAATAGGTTTTACTCGCATTAAAATCGGATTTCTTTAAAATGCTTCGCGATCTATTGTTAGCAATTTTCTGGTTTAACTTTAAACAGTTAGAAAAATCATCCCTAGTTGACTACTCTTTTCTATGATTTATTGTTGATCAGCCCTGATATATTGCCCGGCTCGGGGTAGGAGTAGCTTGTGGTCTCTGTTCATCCCACGGGGCTAGAGTATGGGCGACCGCCCTCGGATCAGTTCGAAACTAGCCATTTTGTTACGAGGGGAAGTCAATAACACCTTAAAAAATTTTACACGTTAAAACCCCTCATAAACTTTCCTCAAAAAAATCAACGGATTAAATCGGAAACCGCGTGTGGGTTCAACACCTCATTATCAGGGAGTTTGTTATCTCCAAAGGAGGTCTTCATGGTTGCTGAAAAATTGCCTTATTAATACGCTACATTATCTGCTCGCACTTCTTGTTATATACCATATTTTATAGGGCGTAGCTATTTTTCTTTGGCGGATATTTCATTTATCTCCGATATGAGATGGGGCGGACACCCGTCAGGTGTGCGAAAATGTTTTGCCCAAAAAGAAATATCTAAACACGCACAATATAAAGGAAAACAGCCCTGTCGGGGATCCATTGCAGTGGGGATTTACGGGTTTTAGTTTAAGGATGTGACGACTTAGAAGTAATGGAGGAGCGAAACCGCTGTTTACCTTTTTTCCTAGATCTGTTCCCAATAAAAAGCCCAAAGTCGCGCACCGACTTGTAAATGCTTAATAAGCTTAAATCCATCTCTGTAGCATAAAGCAGCTGCGTTCAAGACAAACGTGTAAACCATCCAGGCGAATTGCAACTTGGATTTGTAGCCTACAATTTAACATCGCACTCTAGCAGGGACAGAAAGTGATTTCCTAAATCACCCTCTTTCGACGACACATTCTCTATTGCATGGCTTCGGAGGCTTTTTGCACTCGTCAGATAATTGCAGCCGTCCCAAGAGGGTCGAAATCGGGCCCAATTAATTGTTCTTCGGCTTAATTAAATTTCGAGGTATCGAGGCATCGTTAAAATGTCAGCATTAAAGTGCGGAAACTGACGCCAAGTATCAGGTGTGCAAGGGAAGTGTCTTTGAGATTTATGGAAGACTCTGGAATTGCAACCAAAGGCTCTTTGTAGGGAGCTTTATTGGAAATGGATGCTGTTTGAGCTGCAAATGGGCCTCCATTGCCGCTGAAGAAGCACCAAATGCAAAGCACACATTTTCCTACATAAAACATCAACATCGAGCATCTTTTCCTCAGTTTTTCCACAAAATGTTGCAACTTCCATCGACCGAATAGTCGATTAAACAACAATCTTCCTTGTATAATTGAAGTGGCTGCAAAGGACAAAGAAATGGAAAGAGAGGCGGCATGTAATTGAAATATCTGGCCTGGCGATTAAGAACAAAGAAGAGCGCTAGACGTGGCAAGAAATGAAGATAAATTAGCTGTAAGCAATGATAGTAGCGTCCATTTTTATTTGGAAGCGAACGAGTGTGAAATTTAACCGCACGAGCTGATTTAAAACAGAACATTTAATCAGCTACCGACGTTCGCAGCAGCAAAACTTGCAATTGACAGCAACGTAATTTATTATTCGATTTGTAACTTCCGAGTTAACAAGTTGTTGGGATCGGGATTAGAGTTTGCAGTTGCCGCAACTTCCGGCGGTGAAATGTCATGCAAATTGAGAACCGAATCGGTAATACGAGATCTGAAGGACAGTTGAGGTTTGGGAGAGGAAGCAGACTTTGAATATCGTGTTAATACATAATTCATTTCGGCGGCTTCCATTAGGATAGCGGTAGTGAATGGAAACAGGCCTAATGCTGTTATCAACTCTATGCCTAAAACGTTCATCTACATATGTTTCTTTACCAGCTAAGCTTTGTTTGGAACTGTATTTCAAAGTTACCAGCATCTTCTTAGGCAGCGCAACCATGCTATAAGTTCATAGGTTCAATCTGCTTTAATCTCCTTAGTGCCAAAGCTGATGATGCAATTTGGCTGAAGCTGCCGAAGCTGAGCGCTGCAATTATTTATATATAAAACTATTGTGAATATTTGGAAACTGGCAGTTGAGCGATAAATTCATGCCACGCAGTCACACCTTTTCTCAATCCCTATTGATTCGTTTGTAAATTGTTGATAATTGGTTTTTAAGTCGCAATTTTGAGGAATATCTACTGTCTTAAAAAGTGTTGGAAATATCAAAATCTGTCTTTTTCGTTCGTTCGATTTTATTCGCATGTGGCCCCGATTTTTCCAGGTCTTTCCGGTTCATTAAATGTGCGATTCAACCTTTTAATAATTCAAAAACTCATTCCTTTTTGAGGAGCTTGTCTGTAGTGTTTCAAAAAAATGACAAGAAATAAACACTCTAAACATGCAAGCAACTATACAGATTATAAAATATACATATAGACTGTAGAATATAAATTAACAAAAATAATATTAAACATAGTAGTGGGGGCTGCAACAATGTGAACACTGCCATTATTAACCCTTCTAACACCCTTCTTTTTAAAACGAATTTATAGTTAATTGGATAAATATGTACAAAGCGACGTTTAATAGGAATGTTTTCAATTAAAATCATGTATAAAATTTACACTTGAACATAACGTATAATGAACGGATTCTAGCCAGCAGGCACAGCTAATGTAAATCTCGATTTTAATTTAATTTCGCCAAATAATTGAAAATGCCTACTTGCAAATAAATTCCGATGTTAACGAAATGATGGCTGAATTATTAAAAACCAGATACAAAACATTTTCCGTTCTGATAAAACGCATTATTTATAATGCGAACGCGAGTGCGTTTTAGTGGCGCGTCGCGTTCAATATTTTATCAGCAATTGCAATAGCGCTGTACAATTTATTATTATCGTCAATATTTAAATGGAATAAAAGTACTCACCCAATGCCAGTCCGCCTGCCAAACTAAAGAGCCAAAGGATAATCATGGCTAGTCGCAGACAAAACAAATCCACAAATGATGGTTGATGTTGTCAACCTTAAACAAGAGAAGTTTTATTAAAAATTAACAGTTCTTGATGGTTTTTATGCAAGTTTTTTGGGCCTTAAAATCCCAAGATGAACAACAGTTCTCGTTCTCAAACGGCATCAACGAAATTATGCGAAAACCTGAAGACAAATGTTGATTTTTGCAATTAGAATATCTTAGCATTTTCTTAGGGCATCCAATTAAAAACTCCAACCGGAAAATTCAAATATCTACCTGAATTTATTTTGCGGCTTAACATAAATTAGAAATTCCCACAGGAATCCATTATTGCATATTAGCGGGCTGAAGGTTTGAGTTATTTGCCGTTAATTTATAAAACATTTTATTTAATGTTGAAAATGGATGGCAACGAGATATGATTTTAAATCGGGGATTTACAGCAGATCCGATCAGCAGGCAGGCGATTGCCATGTTGGTAAAAACAGCTGCGAGGCGAAATTTCGTTTCGCGCCGGAAGCCGACCTGGATCAGTTTTTGGACAACATCTTCAAGCCGAATTTCCTGATGCCAACAATATATCAAATAATATTCGCGAACGTTTTAAACATATAACACTTCAGCGTGTCAGCAACGCACAGGATTTATGTGAGACAAAAACCGGATATATAGCGTGCCAGCGAGTTGAAAATCCTATTAAGGGTTTGCTAAATTTTCCACTCAAAGTCCCTTGTCAAGTACCCAAAATAAATTGCATCATAAATATGTAAATACATCAAGTATGTGCCGTGTTTAGGCTTTGTGGCTCAGTACCTAATAATAAATATGTTATTGCGATGCGGGCTTGATGGCTTCAACTCATTTCCCTATTGTGAAGTGTGTTTAGGCCGTCGTTGATATGAATTCGATCCTGACGTTTCGCTACCACTCATGACTAGCATCCTCAGAGTGCATGTGTGTATTTCATGATTAGATTTTTATCCAGCGAAACTGGTTTTTCCATTCTAGAACGTGGCTCGCATCGGTTATCTCGCTCGGATATATGGGCGCCTGTAAAGGATGCCCGATAGCAGGTGCACTGTTACGTTACAAACTGATACCTTTGCAGCTTGAAATTTTCAACTTTAGGCGAGGCAAAGTTTGACTCGAAAACACCGAAAATCAGGGGAATATCTGATAGTAAAATCATAGTAWGAGAAAATGTAAGAAAAAATTCGGCACTTTCTCATGTTGTTCCTACTTTGTCGATCGGTAGAAATGAATATTGCTCCCAAACACATCGGGATTTATGAATTTTTAGCTTCGTCTATCTATTAAAGTCTGGTTGAAACTATAGCAAACTTGTCCCCCCACGTTTCACTAGCACACATGGCTACCCTCTTTAGAGGTGTGTTTGCCTGGGCGGCCTAAGAGCCCGAATCAGCGATTCTTCAAGAGTTTCAGCAGACTCTTTAATGCCTCAATTTTTGCATAAAAATTAAGACCTGAATCGATTAGTTTTTCGCAAGGAACAGGCCTAAGGACCCATCTCAAATGGGCCATTCCATAACCAGCCTTTCTCCAAAACTCATCCACTTAGCCTTTATAGTCAATTTTATTACCTTTTTCTCACTCGACTCTCGCCCCCCATTTTCATCGGAATTAATTTTAAACTTCCCGTCGACGCCCCTAATTGCTATCCCAAATTTATAACCTGCGGTCGTATTTTGATGAAAATATCCATAATCGGTCCTGTCAACAGCGAGGGTTATTTTTGCTACCTAGAGCACACATTCCCGATTAAATTCTACTTTGCTTCCAGCTAAAATCTGCCTAAGTATATATTGTGACGCTCTATTAATTTAAGCCGCTTGGAAGTCTGGGAAATCTGATTGCCCCCTAAAATGATCAAAGCGTCATCTGTCCAAAACCAACAAATCTCTAGCTGATATCGTTGTCTGGAAAGCGGGTTCCTTGCAGAATATAGATAAGGGCAAAGCGCATTTCGAGGCAATAATGTCGGACGAATGGTCTTATTGTCATCTGCAAATACCGCGTTCTGTTGTGCCTCCAGAGAGTAATCTTAGTTTGGACGTTTCTCCTTTGCACAACGAACAAAAGGACCAGCTTAAATATCCAGATTTATAATATACTTAACTTGCTTGAATTGAACTTGTGCTTAGACGGAATGGGGCAGTTTTCCAGACTGATAAGACCCGGATATTCTTCATGATAAAGTCATCTTTTTCGTTACTGGCATGCACTTCCACTTGTTCGTTTACGTATTTATGGCGATTTCTAGAACTTTCCGAGGGTTAAACCTGTCTTGACACGATGTTTTACTGGATTTTTCATAATGCCCGCAATAAATGTGATTTAGAGTGACACTTCTAAATTCCAACAGCTGTAACTTTTCTAATTAAAAGTTTTTATCGTTCTATTTCCTTGATTTAGATGGCAATAAACTCGCGTTTTGAGGTTTTCCTGGCATTACTCACAGGCAACCAACGGAAAGCGATCTATTTACAACTTAACTATTCAGCCAGATAGTTTTGCAATATTTTCTTCCATACAAACACACTTAAGCAAAGCTTAATCAGCCGGGATTTTATTGTTTTTCTGCACGATGTCCTATTTCTTTCGGATAGAAATCCAATATCGCACGCGGACATTCTTAGTAGTTTATCTGGCTTGTGGGGCTTTATCATTGATTTATGCCGATTTAAGTCTGGAAATATCCGGACCCGATAAGCTGTGTGTTTTTCCTGATTAACTCCTAATTGGAGCACGGCCTTGATTTATTTCGTTTTTTTTTTTGGATTTGACATGAAGATTAACACACCGAAATCGATGTTTGATTCAACTGACATTTATCTGACACCCCTGGTAAGTCTACTCAGTCATTTGAAGTTTAATAAATCTACTCCAGTGGTGGTGTCACGGTGCCACAGAGTGAGAGCAACGTAGCGCGCGCGATCTGTTTTGGACCGGTTTTCCTGATTTACCAGGGGGCGAGCAAAAACTACTATTGGAAATAACCAGATTTAAATTTTTTATTTTCTTGTCTCCTCTCAGTCAATGTCAGCCACCAACTAATGTGGAAATGATGTTACAGCGAAATGCAATAAGTGCAGCGTTCACACAGTAGGTATACGAGTGACATGTGACAGCGAATAAACATTCACTATTCAATGCGACTGAACGAGTTTAAATTGATTTCAAGTGGTTTTCGGGTGTTTATTTACTGGGACATAAAGCAAGTGCATTTTGAATGCAGCCAATTTAGGCGTAAAGTGTAAAAATTAAACATTTCCTTAGGGAAAAATCCAATAAATATTGTTTTTTAAAACAAAGTAAAGCGAAGGAAAACGTGCTGCGTGACTATTATTTAAAGCTCTAAGTCGAGTAGGAGAGAATTTCGTAAAATTGCTGACGGTTTTGACGCGTTTCCCTGTTTGCATATACACAGTTCGCGGAGCAATTTTCAATATTTCCCGTCCCTTGTAAACAAGAAAATTCACTGGAAACTGGGAAAACGACACGAGAAAACGTGTTTGAATTCGCATATGCAAAATGTGAGTCTGCATAATCCTAGAATATCTGTTTTAGCGAAAAATTTCACGGGTTTTATGCAAATCGGGCATCTTTTTATTCTCATATTGCCTTCGTCGGCTTAAGGCAACGCTGGGAATTGCTTCAGCAGGAAACCAGATACCCTGCGGTCGGGATATGGAGAAAGTGGTTCGGTTTTTGCTCGTTTTGATGTGGTTTCGATATTTGCCAGTTGGACATTGAAATTAAACCACACAGATCGGAGCGATGTGAGCAGCGAGTTTTTTAAAGGTTGTTATAATATTTCAAGAATAATTAATTAAATTTTCAAAGGGACGCGAAAAGCTCGGCGCTCCGAACAATCCAAAGTTATGGTGCGGTTTCTATACCAAACTGAGTAAATTTGAGGATATTTCAGAATAAAATTCACCATTGCGGTTTTGCAAACAATCCCACTCAGGACATTACGAATTTAGGGTCGAGTACAAGCCAGGTTGAGGGAAGTTTGCAACAACAAGCTCAAAAATACTAATTTGACTCTAGTTTGCACCAGTTTATTTTGTATTGTAGGCTTAGGCGTTTGCTTTCCACCCAATTTGTTATTATTATTAGTTCAGTATTTGATACTGTCGTTTATTGTCCCCAATTATTTGGCACTCTTTGTAAGGGTTAACTGTAAACTTGACAAAACTTCTTGTGTTTTAACGACACCATTCCGGAAACTCCCCATGTAAGCATCGTATATTCAGATTCCACGACATCTGCTGTTTTTAAGTACGAAACAAAAATACAAAGAGAAAATGCGGGCAACTCGGCGGTGTTATTGTTTTCCCTTTTGTATAAGCAACGGGAATTATGAGTTTTTGAGACTTTCCCGAATCCGTTTTTCAGCTTTCAGAAGCCAAATTAAATTCTCTTCTATTTTGCAGTCAATTAATTAAACTTGTGGTTCGATTGCTTTATTTGAAATTCCCTCACTCGGCTATGCGCCTTATGAAAAATACGCTTTAATAACGTGGTGAAAGGACAAACTTCATCTTGATTGAGAATATTTCGTGGCCTGTTTCCAAGCAAACCCTTCTCATTTTTCATTCAACAGACCGTTTGGTAACGGCTTTTTGTATAGACTCTCGGTCCAAAATAGCTTTCCGCCGTCTTTGTGGCCTTTTTAAACAAATTATGTGGACCGGGGAAGACCGGAAAGTCCATCCATTTCATTTGGATCTCTTTATCATTTCTTAAGTACAGCGGCTTGGTTTAATTGTATCTAGGAAATCCGTGGATTTAGTGGAAATTTATGTAAATTAAAAAACATTTACATTTGTCGCCCTTTATCGACTGACTTCTAGTCTAATTCAAATAACTGTCGTTATTTTCCAGGGAAAAACAGCCAGCATGAAATAGGATTGTCCTAATACGGAATAACGACGCAGTTAACTTATAATTGTTGTTTATTTGCTCACTCAGGCAGGCGAATGTTAATCATAGTCTGGATAGAGTTGACGTTTTTCGCATGAAGCATCCAGGTGAAATTTAATGTTCCTATCCGACTCCTGAGATTAGTTGCGCAGTGGAGACGGCAATAAACTGGGCAATTAAACTTTCATCAAACATCAATGCTTGATTAGCAAAATCGGAGTGTCCCATTTCCAAATCGGTCGTCCCGAGGGACCGTTCAACCATCCAGCACGTAGAAAATTACAAGGCGCCGACGAATCTGAAGGCCCTAAACTTTGCAAAGCAACACAATTAGTCACTTCCTCAACTGGCAATGCAGTTGATGAGGTCTAGTTGCCGACTGCTTACTCGAATAGCCCATTATTCGGTTCGATTTTCCGCATAATTCCGAAACGTTATCACGTACCTGCAGCCAATATTCATTTTCCGGGGTTTTATTGCTTTAATTACCCCCATTTTCCATAAAATATGATCGACATCATGCATTCCGTGAACAACATGTTGAATTCATTTCAACGATTTCTGGATAATAATTGTATTTGTCGAGGACGAATTTATTATCATTTGGGTATTAAACTGAAGAAAATAAATTTCGTCCAACATTAACCTGCCAGGCCGATTATTCCAAAAAATTTAGCTATTGATCAAAGTCATATTTTTCCATCAATTATAAATGATTCCTAATTTTGTGACTTTTGCCCCAGAGAGTCAACACTCGGCTTTAAAGCTCTTGGACTATACAGGAAAATTAACTCTTTCGGTGTCTTAAGTCTTCCGCAACATAAAGCCGATGAAAAAGTTGGAAGCTCTCTTTTATGCCTCCAGTGCGCTTCATGGATCGTTGCGGAAATAAAGACTGTTTATTTCTTTCTCGAATCCAGTTACCGTCTCGAACAGGTGCTGCAGCTTCTTTACTTGCAAGCGATTGGGTCAAGCTTGAATTCATTCATTTTTGCGCAAAAAAAGCCAAGAAAGTTCTACTCACTTTTGTGTTTAAATGTTCAACAAACGCATTGTAACACGCAAAAGATGTGTTTGATGTCGAAGCTTTAGGGGGTTAAAGAGTGGATTGAGCATAAGAACGGGGCACGCCAGTGAAAGTTGGATTTTTGACCTAAATTTTCATAAGAGGCGGAGGTCGATTTTTGAAAAAATATCAAGTCGCTCAAAATGCCTCAAATTTGACATCATTTTCATCAGAAAGAAGCGAGGAAGGAAATGAGGGCATTGAGAAACACGCTAGGAGCTTCAGATCCAAAAAATCTAATCTAATCAAAAAAGCCTAATTTGAAGCGTTTTTTGAGTTCTCTCGAGAGGTCTCGATCTTAACCGACAAAATTCCTTGTTATAGAAACAATATTTGTGTATATTAAAGAGGTTTTTAAGTCGGAAGCACTCCAATGTGCTCAAAAAAGATGCATAAGAATCTTTTCTTTTTGATCGAAAATTTACTGTAAATAAATTAAAATAAAATAACATTGTAACACACATAAGATGTAAGTTTGGCACTATAGACGGTGATTCTGATTCTATTCTGACAAACTTTCGGAAGCTAATTTTAACGGAAAAAGTTCTTATAAATGAGGGTTTTTAAACTTTTTTAATGAACTTTAGCTGTTCATTGCTTGTTCCAATCCAAAAAAAAGCTCTCTTGTGTTTTTTCGTGTAACAAAGAGTTTTCATGTAGAAAAAAAAATAACTTGGGCGTGCATTAATACGATTTTTATTTTATGCGTGGAATTGAGCAGGAAATGAGTGTAAAACACATTTTTTGGTCATTTGCTAAATTTTATTCCTTGTCATAATTGATTGTCGTATTCTAATATGCAAATGCGGACTTTTGAGAATATTTTTTCCGGCAATTGAAATATTTTCATCTAAAAATGAGGCTAAGGTTAATACCGAAAAATTGTTAAAATACGAACGATTCGATTGAAGCTCCAAAATTATGCTGGCGCGGATCCTTGATTTTTAAAAAAATGCCAAAGCTCAGTTAAAACAACATCTTCATTTACCTTCAGTGGAAGCAACGGCAAATTCGTAGCTATTTTCACGACGGAGAAATTAATTTTTTATTGATACTATAAAATTGAAGCTTCAGAATCGATTTAAAAAAAATCTAAAAAAAATCGCAAAAAACGAGCTGCAACTAACCCTTGGAGGAAATCACTCCTTCAAAAAGGAGCCAATCCATACTAATAAATTTCACTGTTAGGAATTTCGTTAATTTATCGATCAAGAAAAATTCTGAAAAATCTGTGCAAACATTGAGCTTCTGTAAATTTAGAGCTTCATATAAAATTTCCCGAAAGATATTTTTGCACTAATAATTATTCTTTCCGACATTATTCAAATCCAAATCGCCATCTAAACGTTGGAGCGTGTTCAGTAAAAATTTTATGACCCCTGCGCTTATCTTGAGGCAATAAAATTGCTCCTATCCTAGGAATCCTTACACGTAGCCGACTATATGGAATCCTCTATCGGGATTTTAAACCAGGTTTTAATTAAAAGTATAAATCATATGTAATCCTAACGAGATAAACCTTTAGGGTCTGGGACGTATGGACCAATAAAAATCGCAATTATTTCCAAAAGCTTGAAACGCTTGCCAGCATATTCGGGGTTGTACCAATAGTTGACGTCGATTCGTTCATAATTTCTCGGTATATGACACACCAAGTACTTTTTGCCTTAAACTCAAGCAACTTCGATGTTGATAATAAGGTATCAAATTGAATTAGCCATTTAATGCTCAAAGGCAACGGGAAATTTGAAAGAGAGGAATTGCGAAAACGTGGCGTAAAGTCTACTTCGCTGATGATCATCACGTACAGTTTGCTGAACAAATACGATTATCTTGGATATTCAACAGTTTATCAGAATTTATGGGTCGACGCGAGCGGAAAAATTGAATTGGAATTACATAATTTCCCCTTGTTTTTCAGCAGCCATAGATTCCATTTATATATTTTGTCTTTTAAAATAACAGTCCATTAATGGCCTACGTGATGTGTTTTTAACTGGTATCCATTACTAGGATTCGTTTTTATTTTGGAACTAAACGACTGCTTCACGCGAATTCTTTAAAATTTTCTTTAGAAAGAAGCGAGGAATGAAAATGACGCTTTTGCCGGTTTGCATATTGAAAAGGTTTTTAAGTGGAAAATAATCGATTGAGCTCAAAAAACGCGTAGGTGAAGTTTGAATTTTAACGCAAAAATTTCGTGGAGAGGTGAAACTCGTTTTTTTTGAAAAAATGTGAAGTTGCCTAAAATACCTCGAATTTATCATCATTTTCGTCAGAAATAAGGGCGGAATGCAAAGAGCGCATTGAAAAACACTGGCCAACTTTAGGCTGTTGAATAGTCCGGATCCTTAGCGGACAATATTTTTCTTAGTTTAGACCCAAACACTTCATATATGCATATTGAGAAGGTTTTTAAGTCGCAAACAATCGATGGACCCTCAAATTTCATAAAGGGTCGATTTTTTTTGAAAAATATTTAATTGACTCAAAATGCCCCGAATTTTGCATAATTTTCATCAGAAGGAGGGGAGGAATGCAAAGAGCGCATTCAAAACCATGCAAGAAGTTTCAGATATGAAATAATCAATATTTTTAGCCAATTTTAAGCGGTTGTTCAGAAGTCCCGATTTTTACCCAACGGTATTATATTATATATTATAGACCCAAAAATTTCATATATGCCTATCGAGAAGGTTTTTAAGTCGCAAACAATCGATTGAGCTCAAAAAATCCGGTCAATTTTTTTGAAAAACATTTAATTGACTCAAAATGCCCCGAATTTTTCATAATTTTCTTCAGAAGAAGGAGAGGTGTGCAAAGATCGCATTTAAAAACACGCCAGATGTTCCAGATCTGAAATAATCAATTTTTTTGACCAATTTTAAGCCAATAAGCGAGCGAGAATCCAAAGAGCGCATTAAAAACCCGCTAAAAACTTTAGATACGCAATAATCGAAATTTTTGGCTCATTTTAAACGGTTTTTGGCCGACAAAATCTTGCTTAAAATTCGATTGGGTTCTTAAAACGGGCCTGTTAATTATTATTCTCCCCACACCTCCAAAAGAATAACGTGCATTTTTTAACCACCCTGTAAGCAACAGTCGGTTTTTATATACTTTTTATTTACTAAATCACTTGAATTGATCGGAAGGATGTTCCGGAGCTTCTGCATTTATATAGATTAGCATATTGCTGTGAAAGTTTGTCCCGTTTTCGGGGGGCCGACTTCTAAGCGATACATTCTTATTCCGACTGAAGGGCACACAGTGATTCAATAAATAACGCCTTCTGATTTCGCATTTCCGCACTTTTTCAGCAACCGGGCCCTCCGAGCAAATATACGGCTTTCCAGGAAAAAGCTGCCGTTGAACCTGAAGCCTACTTACGTGCCCGTTCGATAGCTTTTATCATTGATTTACACCGATGTGTGGCTCGAAAATACGGTTCCCGCCGGCCAAAGTTTTCCGGATTTTCTCCTTTAATTAAGACGTTGGGGATTTGCTAATGGTTAGCTTGGAAGAGTTTGGCGCCGGGTAATTTCTGTGCCGCATGTGCTACATATTTTCTGTTAAACCCGATGGAAGGTGTCCATATGTCAACGTTACCCAACCGGTGTAGAGGTTCTCTACACCACTACTAGTATATATATTTCAGGGGCCTTAAATAATAGCTGCGGGGATCTACACATTATGCCGTAACAAATGCCCGCGGCTCACTCTATTTGCTTGTCAGATACTTGGATATTGCACGGTCATAAATTCGCGGAGACCATTTGGGAAGTAATTTTCTTTACAAAGCATCCATCTTCCAGTTCGGTTGGGGGTTTATTTGCATGTATTCTACTGTCTGAGCCAGTTCCAATGAACTATTCATTTGGCAAGAAAACATCAACATTTATACGTCTCTTTTACTGAATATCCAGAAATCCCATTAAATTGCCGGGATGAAAATAACTCGTACCCAATAAAACACGATCTCACTTATGATTCTTCAATTTCCTGAAAGGACGTGCCTCGTTTTTCATTCCCTTCATTTGAACCGGAGTCCATATTCCAATCTCGAACTAATTTTAGCCGGCAGAAACTTGAGAAAGAAAATCGCCGAAGTTTCTCAATTTACCAAAGCTGTACAGCTACTTTTGAAAGACGGAAAAATTTGCCACCATTTTTCTCGCATGAGCGCTTAATTCGCAAAGCAAGGTGCAATTTGCTTATTGCGAGATTCCTGCTTTTTTCGAGCAAGCTCAAGTTACGAGTTAAGTTTTCCTGTCTGGCATGCGGGACACATTGGAAAACTTTCCTCCATGCATTTTCGCACATTTTTCCAGAACAAACTCAAACTAACGGAGTTTTAAATAGTTTCGCTATTCTGCTAACGCGCTCATTAATAATCTACATAATTGGTGTCATTACGTCTACATTTTTCCACGCCAAAACATTCGCCAGATGGGCAAAGTTGAGCAGAATTAGTTCAGTCAAGTTAACGAAATTTTCTTCATTCTTTATTCACCCTGTATATCCACATTCGCTCTCTGAAAATAATCTTGGTTGTCCACTATTTTTGCCCCCTTTCCAATGGAGCAATAGAAAAAACAGTACACTGCATAGGAGCAGGTTTACTATTTCTGCTCTTGCCTCATTGGAAAGGGGAAAAATGTGCATAAACACAATGAATTTCAGACGGATTTCAATCAAAAACGTTTGAAAAAATTGCGAGTTTTGCGAGGCACTTCAAGCGTAAGCGACTTTGCCGAAATCCTAGAGCGACTAAAGCTGGAACTTGAGCAATTCGAGCATCCAATGAAAGCATCCAAAAAAATTCGAGCACACCTGGACCTTTTGGACTCACTACTGCCAAAAATTCCCGAACACGTCGTTTACAAAACCAGGATAAAAAAGCGAAAGTTAGATGAAACGGGGCTTACACACCAAAACTTTTCACTTGCTCCCTGCTCAGGCTCTAATTTGAAATTCCAACGTTTTCCTCGTGAGAAGGGTAGGAAACAAGCCCGTCCTTTGAAATGCTTTTATACGTCTTTGAGTGTGTTTTACCATTTCTCTATCATGTGTTTCAAGTCGAATCATCAACTAGAACTTTTGGTCTAAAGCGCACATTTTCCATGGAACTTTTGGTGGTTGAAACACGATAAAAAAGTTAGCAAAAACGTTACAAAGTTGACAAACTTATTGCCCTGAGAAGGCTTCCGAGCTGGTAACTCTTGCTAAAGGCAAAAAGTTGCGAAATAAATAGAAAATGTCGAGACCACTAAAGCACGTATACAAGACATTCGGCGCTATGTGAGCGACGGCTAGTTTGTCTTTGAACTTTAAAACCAAGAGAGTTTCTAGTCGCGACAATTTCCGTTAGTTGAGCAAGTAGAACTGTTTTACGCGCACGCAAAATCACTGAGTACATTTTCGAGTAAAATTAGTTCAAAAAATGTTAAAAAAAAGCAAATCCTTTGCATCCAACAGTAAATGCTCAATTTTCGCTCATTTAAAATTCGGCTGCAATGAAATGGATTGGTTGGTGAATTTATAAAACTTCATTATATTCTTCTACGTGCCACAGGAGATTTGCACGAAGGCACGTCTTGCGCTGGATCTAAGAAGGAAAAAGCGGCAAAAGTCGAGATAAAACTTACAAGGCTCTGTCGAGAGTTGTCCGGGAATATTTCGAAACTTTGATCGTTAGCTTTTGGATATTGCACAATATCTATGTGCCACGCGATCTTTTAGTGGCGCTTAAGCAATAAAGAAAGTTGCTATATTAGAGGAAACCGACAACTCATTTTGAACAGTTTGCTTTCAGTTTCCTTGATCGCTTAGTTGGGCGATGTATTGATATTTGTACAGGCTCCTGAGTAAAAGGACCTTTTCTCACTTGAACCCGCGGCTGAAGATCACTGGATGATTCAATAAAGCGACCATAATCAAACCCGTAAATACTAGGTTAACCATGAACAAGACAAATAAAATGGCTTGACTGGTAGAAGCACTTCAGTATTTTCCTGCCACTTTACGTCGGATAATTCGACGGACCGAAGCTAATCCTGCAGCCATCGTGCAGCTTAATAATCCGTTCAGTCAGGATTGACTGGAAAAATGCGATTTTTGTATAAATTGTGAATAATGGATGACACAACGTCTGCTTTTAAAAAAATGAAGAATTTAATTTATTCTTCCGAGATTTCGTTTTTGCTTGAACAATCGGCATTTTTGCAGTTTAAGGCCGACGTTTCGCTAGGACTCTTAACTGGCATCTTCAGCGTATTGAATGTGTGCATTTCATGATTCGATTTTAATCAAACGAAACTGATTTTTCCATTTGAGAACGTAGCCCGCATCGGTTCTCTCGCTCGGACACATACGCGCCTGTAAGGGATGCCCGATAGTCCGTGCACAGCCACGTTCCAAATTGATATATATGTTGACCGCTTGCAATTTTCAAGCTTAAACGAGGCAAAGTTCGAAAAATTATTTTTGCGCCAATTTCACTCTCATTTTATAGGAGTCACAGCCAAAACCAGCCAAGTCTATTCATTTTTTCCAACTAACATTTCATTGAAACCCCCGATTAAACAGGTTCGGTATGGGGAATTTTTGTGCAAAATAAAACGGCATTGAAATGTGAAATTGAAACATTCTTAAAAATTTAAAGTGGTAATTACAGTAAAACATTCAACATGACAACACGCAAATGAAAGAAATATTTTATTGTAAAATTAAGGGGAAATTGACTCGCTGGACTCGTAAATCCGGCAAATTCTCGTGTTTTCGGTGCTAATAAGTGATGATTTGCAGTCGAATCGAACACACCCATGAAGACGTTAGCCATGAGTGCCAGCGAAAACTGTCCAAACGATCTAAATAAATCAAAAACCATTCAACTTAACTTCTATATGACAAACAACTGCCAAAATCCGTAAATTTTTGGGTCCAAAATGGAATCAATGCTGCAAAGACATTGCGCGCGATACATCTACGTTATTCCAGATGGACTTCGGGAGTTGATGAGCGACATATCACGCGAAGTCTTACGAAGTCAGCCTGAGGACGTGTACACTTTTGTAGCAGACTATCTGGACGCCTTAATGATTACAAGAGAAAATGCTCGAGTTGCAGCGCGGTGTGGACATTTAGAGGCCCATCGACCCTACAGAATTTTCAGATTTTTGGTCGTTCCAGATTGGTGGAAAGTCTCACGGAAATGGCCACAACAACGGCGATTTTCCTGGAAGAAACTGGCATGCCAAGGGACGAAATCGACAACATTGTGTCGGCCATTCAAAGGACTTTCAAGAGAAGCATCGATTCCGAAGAAAACCGAGAAGTGGAAGGTGAAGACACTGAAGAACACAATGTAGTGGCTGGTATATTGACTGAGATTCAACTGGCTCCGGAACAGGCCGAAATTGCGGCCATCGTGATCCAACAGGCGTATAGAAGGTATTGTAACGGAAATGGCCTGGGGTACTCACGTTTGAATTGGGGGGATCGAAATTCATGGTATTTCAGTAAATGGGAGCCCCATTTGGGCCCCATTTACTGTCAAATATGACACTGCCAAGCGGGAAATTTCGCACCTAGGCTGGAGATTTCGAGAACGTTCTGGGTTACCTGGAGAAAACTATATAAGCGGCGACGAGAACAATGGAGGGAGTGAAATGACAGCAACGACCGGGTGCAGAAAAGGTTAAACCCCGCGAGTCGGAAGAGCGAGTTTTCCGTCTGTTATTGTTATTGTTTGTGAAGTTGACGGTCATTTTCAAGTTAGTTTGTTCCTGTTCCGTATTTAAAGTTATACCGAGGTGAATAAAAGTTGGAAGCTGAAGAAAGAGTTTGATACCCGGCCATCCACGGTACAGTATTTTGCTTGATCGCGTAACTTCATCTTCTATATCTTCACTTGTACTGTGTAATCCATGATTATTTCAACAACTTAACGATCAGCTCCGGTATACCGGGCAGGTGGAACGTTGATCGACTGGTTTTCAGGGCGACCGCTATGTTGCTCTCGCTCCCTCGCATTGCAACAAAGACCCTCGAGTCGACTCGTGATACTCGAAGCTATTTACGGCGTTACCGGGGGACAATAAATAGTTGCCTCTAGTGTAGCCAGATTTACGGGGTGGAAATGTTGCCTTTTCAGATTCAAGGAGCGCAAAGAACGGGAGAAACTGCTTCTAGCCGGCATGGTGGACTGGCGAGTTGCTGCTAGAAGTGCAATTCACCTCTACAGGAAAACCGGAGTGACCAATGAAGAAGCTAATAGGGCGGCCACCTTGATTAAGTCGGCCTATAAGGGCTACTACACGCGTAAAATAATGAAGAAAATGGCAGATGACAATCGGGAAGATTTCGTGCAGGATATTGAGTTCGAGAATGCTGCTTACCTCGAAGATCTAGACGAAGGCGAATTTGAAGAACCATCGGAAAATGGGGAGCAGGAGGACAATGATAGGCAGAAGGCGGTTACTATCGATTATAATACGGTGATTCCGCACGTGGATTTCGATACCAGCGGCAATGATTTGGGGGTTTCAGCTGCGCCAAAAATATCTACAACCAGCAGCATTGCTAAATATTCACTTAGGTACATTTTCGATGCAGCCTTGGATAGAATTGGCTCGAATGTGAAGCGCTCGACAATAGTGGAGAAGAATGAGAATCCCACGGATTTATCTGAAGATGATTTTCCAAAAACAGATTCTGATGGAGTGGACTGAACTAATGAACTAAAGCTTCTGGTGTGTGCGATGCTAATTAAAATTTAATAAACAATTAACAAATTAATAACGTTTGTATGTTTGTCAGCCGATTTCAGGGAGCGAGTCTGTTTAAAAAGCAGTCGGAAGGACATAATTTAGTTCCGCCGAACGCTCCCTCCGTTGAAAGTACGGCATGATAGAAATGGGGCCAAAGTAATGAGTTTACCTGGAATTTGAGGGTAAAATCTAAATTACCGGCAATATTAATACAATTACCTCGGGCGGTGTTTTCAAGGGATTTCCGGAATAATATAAACTCAATGCTCTCAAAGATTCACAGAAAAGATACTTCAACTCGAATACATGTAATTATGGACAAAATTAGGAAGAGTATAACCAATAGCCAGGAATTTTTATTTTATTTAACCAAATCCAGTATCTGTTAGGCCAACAAAGGTCGAAATCTGCTACTCAGTACAAAGGACCCGTAAGCTGCTTTCATGATAAATCTGATCATTTCGAGCGGTACTTTTATTAGGAAATTTATGTCATTTATTCGCGATTTACACAAAGATCTCCCCCTTGAATAGCTGGGGACATTTATCACATTTCCGGGCAGGGATTTGGCGATAAAATAAATTTAATTAGGAAATCAAAAAGATGGGAGGGCTGCTCGAGGAGAGCGTTTGGTAGGAACGGGAGCAAAAAATACGTATAAAAAATAAAGGGCGACTACTACCCAATATACGCTCATGACTGGGTTTAAGTAAAAATGTTAAAAAAAAACATGCGATAGTCATCAGAATGCTCTTGATTCGTATTTAACGATTCTAAAGTTTCAAACTCACCAAAGTCTAAGGTACAGTGCTTCCAAGTTCTGATCTGCAAAAAAATGTGTCTTTTATTTCACCTTATAAAATAACACTGATGATTTGTTATAACTCTGAACATAAATATCTAGTGATTCTTTCGCAGCAGCAAACATTGAAATAATATAAACTTGGAACAAAAGTGTGCAGTACTTTGACAAAACAAAATCCTAGCTGAATCACAAATTTTTCACGTTCTCCTTGATGCCTAGCAAACTTCTTCCTCTGTATGATCTCAAGTTGAGCTTAAGCCTGGACGAGTGTTTAACGCCTGCCATTCCTTTGAAGCAGTCCGCTTTGGCAAGTCCCAACCAGCCAGATAATCCACATGTCGAGGCATTTAATTTATATTTAACTGAGAAAAAATCGAATTCGTTGTAGGGTTTTGCAGCTACTTAAGCCGACGCTCAAATAGGAAAATGCAATTTAAAATAACCCTTGCAACCGTCCAGACATGAAAGAGCGTAATTAAAATGGCTTTCGGGCAATGTATAAACTGCTACAATTTTACAAAGGTTGTCACGAACAAATAAAAATACGCGTTTGTTGTTGTTCCTGCTGTTTTCTTAAGTATCACCCTCAAAGCACAAAGTGAATGCGAAATTTTTGTTTATTCCGACGCAGTTTAATAGTGGATGGAACTAATGGGCGTTCAGCACATTGATTTCAAAATTTTCTGTTCAAATTAGTCGATTTCAAACAAATTTTAGAGGCAAAAAAATGAAATTTTGAACTCAATGAAAATTAAAGAAATGAAAAGTAGTTCTGTAAATTTTTCCCCAAAAACCCGCTGATTATTAGTGAAAATTGCTATCTCAAGTGGTACCTACTAATCTTGATCCAAAAAGTTTTTTTTTATACACCAGAACGATTTCATATAGAGAAATTTTAATAGAGATTATGTATTCAGGTTGGGCAAGAAAACTCTATCAAAAAGTGGATGGTGTAAAACTAATAATTCACGGAAAGCTTTGCAATAAATCGCAGAGACATAGTAAGTCCTCAAACGTGGCTCATATAAGAAACGTAACCGAAAAACGCAATTTAATATCTCTGGGAGGCAAAAGTAGTGAGGTGTTGCGGAGATATGTCTCCCGACAGGAAAAACATAAAAAAATGAATTACAGGAAAGTCGGCTTCGCTGAAAAATGATGGCCGTTTTTCAGCAGGCGAAAGCCGGTTTCCAAGAGTAACATGTTTTTCGAGAAAAGCAAGATAGAACGGAATTTATGGGCTGTTTTTCTGCTTCCCGCATCAAAAGACTTATTTAAACTCATCTAATTCTGTCAATAGCCAGTTATATTAAATTTATTCGCGCGACTGCTGAACGCGAAATGGGATAAACACGTGTTTTTCAATGTATTGCTGCTTTCAAGAGCAAACAGCGTTAATGACTAGGAACAATTCAAAGTAAGACAGATAGACCTGCATCTATAATTTCGAAAACTTATTATTTACTTGAAGTTAAACGAGAGCAAAATTTTCTAGAAATTACAAAATCAAACATACTATAAAACCTTATTTTTCTTGAGTTGGCGAATTTAACTCTGCAAGAAGCCGAAACTCATAAAATACATAAAAGATGACTCGCGTGGTAGATCCTCCTTTCTCGAAGGATTACTTACAAAGATGGGATTTTAAGATATATATTATATCAATAAAGTGTAGAATTTTTCAATTTTGCGGCTACGGAAACAGCTTTCGCAGCAACAGATTTGTTGGCGACGAAAGAGCACAATGCGGTTTAAAATAAGCCCTAACCTTATAATCTGCCTGCCTTTGAGGGTGGCGATTGAAAAAAATCACCAAGCGAGGGATTTAGTCAGTTAAGAAGAACAAGACTGGTTTTTCTCTAAACTAGAACTAGAACCACTCTGTGTTATATCGGAGACAATGACTTCGAATTTGCTCCGTATTCGTAGATGAGGGGAAATCGCCAATATCGCAGCCCCTCTGAAAACTTTTCAAATATAATCGGGGGCAATTACGAGTTTGAACCTCAGGTGTTAAAAAGTTTCTAAGAGTTTGTCACATAATTGGGGTGCATTAGGATTTTACACAAAATCGATCAATGGCCCGAAAAAGGTTGATTCCTAAGTTTTTTAATTGGCCAATAATTATCTCTCATGGATTTTTGTGAAGGAATCACCGTCGTTGGAGTAGCTCAATGAGTGTTTGCGTGTACAATCAAGATTATATCGTCGGCTAAGAATCGAATCGCTTAAAAACCGTCTAATGTGGTTTTTCATCAGCATCACGATGCATCAATGAATACTGTGCATTACTTGAGGCGTATTGAGCACTTCGATTTTTTTCCCGGTATTATTTCAAGTGTATTGAGCAATTCCAGTTTTAGATACGCTTTAAATAATCACGGGCTGAATTTTTTGGAAACAGTTCAATTTTCCTACAGTGTAGATTGGGAAGCGCCCAAGCCCCGGTCGGCCCCATTTGACTCATGCTGTTTCTCTCACACTTGCAGCTCAACGTATGTCAGAACACTCAGTTCGTTCCATGGGTTGGTTTCGATATACACTGCTGAAAAAATTTACAGTTTTGCGAGTCTGGTCAAAATGCACCAATTTGACAAAAGATTGGGAAAATTGTTTATTGCCGAGCAGCGAAAAATTCAAGGAGCACAATAGTTGACACACTAGATGATTTTATTCAAAATTACCGAACATTTTGGGCAATTTTGAGCGACTTTTCTATTCGCTTATGATCTCTTCCAATCGCAAAAGTTAGACTATTGCGGGAATTGCTTGAAACTGGTGAGTTTTTCGGTCGTAAAAACAGTTCTTGAAGTTTCTCAAGCACGAGTGGCTTACATCTTCAGACGTGTGTTTTTATTCGGATGCTCGCGGTTTGTGAATGGGATCCACTGCATTTCTCACATCCTTGTCATGCAAACCGGACAAAAATTCCATAGTTCTTACACATTTTTGAAAACATCCATTGATTGATCAAAACAGTGTTTGAGGGTGTACTTCAAAATCACATCCACTCGATTTTGTCTGCTGCATATCCGGAAGAATTATTAATGCGTTATCTGGATAAGATAGTTTTGAAGTGTTTGCCTACTAGTTCTAGTGTATGGTGTCTGATAAATTGTCAATAATGTTTTTCCAATTCTTAAAACTTCTGTTTTCTTACATTTTTACAATTTTTTGAAAAATCTCGATAACAACTCGATAACTGATTGTTTTAGGGCACGTTTTTCAATTACTGTCTGGAGCATTTATGTATAAAACGTCCATCAGTCTATCAGTCAGCCACAGTGTACTTTTTGCCAATTCGTCTCATTTAGTAGGCTTGAAATGTATAAACTAGCAGTTTTGTCATTAATCTTAACCATAGCGTCCAATGGGTTTACAGCATTTATAGGATCGGAGGATCATTACTACGATGATTGTTTGCATCCAGGAAGCAATCCGTAAGTATAAGTTTCAAGCACTCAATTAAACTAGTTTAGGTTGGAAATTAGTGCAATTGATATCATGACAAGACTAGCAAGTTTTCTCGCCTGCAGATTTTTTGTCTATATTTTAGCGTAACTGTTTACGACAAAGAGGTCAGAGAAGAAGGTCAACTGCTAGTTACAAAAGAAGATACTGTGAGAGTTCCGACCAGTGGCTTCACCGACAGTCCAATCACCTGCATTTCTGTAAGAACAACCACAAAATCGATGTAAAATTGAAAAAATGGAATCTTGTACTTTTAGGTAATCAATCAGGAAACAGACGAAAATGGCGGATATGTAAGTGTTTTGACTGGAGGCGTTGGAAGCACATTCGTTACCTTCCACTTTAAATCCCAATTGAGCAAAGGCTTTGACTTCCAAGTTAGTGTTTATTACAACAACGCTACCACAGCTAAGGATGTAACAGTGTGATAATTATAATCAATAAATGTAATTACAAATCTTTCGGAATTTTCTTATCGAGAATTCCGATAAATGAGATTTTCAGTATTGATGTCAATCAACCAATAAACTATAAATGAAAACGACTTGTTCTTTTTTGTGGATCTTCGGCGCTTCTCACAAGAACTTAAAATTGGAATATACTTATAGCAAACAGCATGCGTAATATTGTAAGCAGCATCTGAGGGTGTCAATTTGCGTTTTTCGTTTAAATAGATTTCAAAATTTTCCTCTGTACACGTTTAATTTCATGTAATTAGGTGATTTGTCACAATCGGTATATCAAGTGCTGCAATTGTCGTTTACCTCGCTAATGAAAAAAACACTCAAATCAATGTCTTATCTGATGCAAATATTGACTGCTATTTGGCTCCAAAGAGCCGCTTAAAAGCACTGCGTTTGGAAAAAAACCCGCAATTAAACAACCCGCGTCGTTATTCGATTGATTTTTTCCAATTGTTGCACAATGTACAGATTAGCGGTTTTGTTGGTAACTTTGGCTTTTGTGGTCTATGGAAGTTCAGTTTTCGTGAGTTCTATGGATCATTATATCGATGATTGCTTGAATCCAGGAAGTAATCCGTAAGTACCCTTAAAAAAGCTAGTATTTATTGGAAAAAATTACGTTTTCTTGTATCTATTAACTCTAGAGTGGCTCTTTATGACAAAGAAGTAAGAGAAGAAGCGGAATGGGCGCATGTGAAACAGGAAACCATTAGAATCCCTGAGATTGGTTTCAGTGATGGTGATATTACGTGTATTTCCGTAAGAAATTTTGCATTTTTTTTGCAAAGTATTCTTAACGTTCTTGAAAAATTTAGGTGTTAAACCAGGAAAATGACGACGTTGGCGGCTACGTATCAATTCAAGGCGGCGGCGTTGGATACCGTTACGTCTTACTCTATATGGAGTCCCAAAAGAGTAAAGGATTTGATTTCCGAGTTAGTGTCTATTACACTGCTACTACCACGACTACTAGCACGACTACAACTTCTAGTAATGTATATTACAATCAAACTGCCACATAGTTTGCGCAACAAAAAAATTCCGGACTTTTCTTTATATTTTACTTATTATAAGAACTACTCTGTGATGTTCAAGCACTAATCATTCAATAAATATTTCTAAATAAAGAAACGTATGGATTGAGAATAAAATTATAGTTTTTACTTTAAAAATACCTGATGAATCGTTTTGTGAAATGTTGGAAAAACACCCGGTAGATTCAAATTGTGTGTATATTGGGAAATTTCTTAGGACGAAAAATATTCATTGCTGTCAAAAAACACGCATAAAATGTCGATTTTTGGTCAAAAATCTTGAAATAAAGTCCATTTTATTGAAATAAATTAAAATATTAAAAATAAATTAAATCGTTTCCTTACTGTACTTCTTAAGTAGAACTCGAAAATCAGACACGTAAAATTTCCCGAAAAACTTGGATGAACTACAAGTTGGTCGAGCACAAATCACAATTGTACTTGTCTTTTCTTCAAGCTTAATCAATTATTTTGAGCATAGGAAGTTCGAAAAAAGTAAACGATTTATTTTCTACAAGATTCAATTGGTCTCAATAAAATCGACTTAATTCCAATTTTTTCAGCTTTTCGTTTTGCGAGTGAAACAAAATCCATCTAATTCACGCCACATGAAGACAATAAATTCGAGGGAAATTAAAAACTTCGGAAGTTTTCCCATGTATTTCCGGTCATATAAGTAAAACTCAGTGATATTTTCCATAATCAACATAATCTACAATCTATTGGTTGTGCTTGCATATTTACCGGCAATTGTGAAGCGATTCCGGACGATTTAGTTCACATGCGGCGCTTTTCCTGGATACCGTTATTATTCGCCCCGTCAATAGGGAAACCACATAATCAATTCACCTCAGCATCCAAACATTCACTCAACAAATCTGAATTCATTCATTGCCACCCATGTACATTGAATTCGGTCGCAAATTGCAACTCACGCTGACTTAGTGTTAAATCGGAACTGCACACTATTCCAGACATCGGAAATTGCCGTATTATCGAAATACTACTGGAAAGTGTCGATTTTGGCTAATTAGAGAATTAGAGAAAGAGCGTTGAAAGAGCACACATATGTTTGTTACCCCACAGAAATTTCAAGGAATATTTCCATAACTAGGTCGATGGAAGATGCAGGTATAATAGTTAAGGGTGGAACGTAAGCCGAGAAAAACCAGCACAAAAGACGTCTTATGTCGACGACAATAGACGGGCGCCTCATTCTCAATATTAGCAGCTCATTCGATTTCAGCTTTAGGTTTAAACCCCTAAGCGCTGTTAAGATTCCTCTTTTCTGTTTTCATACACATTTAAGTTTTATGCTGGTTAATTTACTCGCAAACGCAAGCTTTAAGCATGTCCAATTATTAGTGGTAGGAGCAGATTAAATGCATAAAAATGTTTGGTATGGTTTTAAATAACCAGTTGAGGTGGTTCAACTAGAGAAGTTTGCTCGAGATAAAAAATCTTCACTACTAGTTTGTTTTGGACAAAAAAAAACACTTTTTTAGCCACTGTTCAACAGGAGAAAATGCTGATTTTATTCGCATTTCCTCTGAATTAAGTGATAATTCTAATCAAATGCCCAGCACGTTATGGAATTTAATTTGTGGTATTGAACGCCTGTGGCTGAAAAGGAAAAAATCGAAAGTTGCCCCGTTTTATTGCAAACGTTCCCGCTAAGGCACTTTGATAATTAAATATGAAGTGGCCGATGTTTTCGCTGTTAATTAAATGGCAAACGGCTTTTCACTTCAGTTTGATTATTAGAACATCACGTTTGATCATGAAGATGGTAATTTTTTATTATTGTCGCCAAAACTTTTCAGATCAGAAAAAAACAGCAAAAGAACAAGCTTTTGCTTGTTCTGTGTGCTATTTCATTTTATTAAATGAAACTAAAATTGCGCCCCTCATTGGAAATTTCCTCGCAATTTGAAGATAGTTCAGACATGCTGCATAGAGCCGACATTCTCACAATACAGTATTTAAACACAATACAGTCGAGCTGGCAAAGTATTATTCTGCGATTCCCGTAATCTTTTTCATCCGTCTCGCGGCAGGCACATATTGCCGTAATTTACAAAAGAGTTTTACTCGAATTCGAAATTCCGGCTGGAAAATTGGAAACGTATTATCCCGCTTTCTTATTGTCCGTGCCACGATCTGTGCAATACATTTGCGAGAATTAACGTTGGGCTCCCTTTGGGCACTTTATTTAATACTTTTACATTACAACACACAATTTCAGACTCTTATCTAGAAAATTGAAATGCTTTCCATGACTAAGATTTCATTGCCGGCGTTGCACCAATTAAAATGTTATTTTCAGTGGCAAATCGACTGTGAATTTTAATTTGCCGATGTAAAGAGCCAAGAAGCTGCTAAAAGACGTGAAAGGAATGCACCCTCCGCATTAATAAATTGCAGTCTCGCCGCACGTTCTTCGACTATTTCGCGTTGAGAGTGAGGAAGAGTCTAAGCAAACTTCGCATCCGGGAATTTGTTGCTAACTTTCCAGAGGTGAAAAGCCTCCAAAAGTGAACCCGGCTAATGGTTTCCACGGGTTAAGAAACTCTAGAAGCGTTATCAGTAACCTTAATACTGGCAATTTCGTAATAAATCACATGGAGTTAATGGCGGCTACAATACAAATGCACGCTCGCGTTTAAAAATTCGTAACTTTCGACTCAGAGGATCTGGACACATGACCTTTTCACACGACATAGACAAAACTCCAGTAAAAATGTCCTGGAAGTTCTATTGATTTTGCGCCAAACTGTGATTTTTCCCAACCGGGTAAATGTTGATTTAAAAATCAAAGATTTCCAACCACCTCACAGTCTCTTTAATAAAATTGCAACTTTTGATTTAAAACGGGCAGAATTACGACATTCTCGCAGTCGATAGCGAAGACTTCAGTTTGAACTTCCTGGTAGTTTCACTGATATTGAGCAGAAATCTGAATGTTGCCAGGCTTGTAAACGTTGAAAGTGAAAGTTTTGTATTATGTGATATTGTATTGACTTATGTTCAGAAGTAAGTAGCACCACAAAAAATTTACAGTCGATAGAAGGAAATTGAGTGTAAACACACTGAAGATGCTTATAAAGAAGCCTAAATTGGAAATTTGCCAACTTTCTGAATTCTGATGTAAAACTGCTTAACTTTTTATCTGTTTTAGGTAGCAAAATGAATGTCTCACGTTCCATAAAGTGGAAGACCCCTCAAAAACCCTAGTAAAATTGCAGATACTTTAAATTTTTGGAAACTTTGTGAATTTTTGTCAACAAATGAACGTTTTTACACAACTGCAAGTTCTGATTGAAAAGCATCAAACTTTTAATCAAGAGTACATTAGTAACATGGTAAGTACAAGGTAAACATGAAATTTTCAGGGTTTAGAGCAACAAGATCAGTTGAAATATTCTCAAAATTCCATTTGTATTGGACAAAATTTTGATTTTTCCAGCATTGCAAAATCTAGTCTAAAAATGAATTAAAAAGTCTAACTTTTAATCCGGCTCGGGGAGCAAAATAAAATTCGCACTTTCCACAACATTCCACAAAAAAATTAAGTGGCACTTTTTTACATATATTTTTTGGTCGTACATACTTTGGAATTTTGCCATCTTTGTGAATTCTGGTCAAAAATAGTAACGTTTTTACTCTGAGAACTGAAAGTTCTCCCTGAAAGGACCGTAACTATTAATCTGGAGCAAGTAAGTAAATGAGATATTTACGATTTACAGCCAACAGATCAGTTGAAAAATACTGAAAGTTCCATTTTCAACCACATTTCAATTTTTACAAACCTTGCAAAATGTACTTTTCAAAAAACGGTCTGCTAACTTCAAAAACGCGTAACTTTCAATTTCGCTCTAGAATCAAAATGGATTTCTCATCATTTTGAAAAATTTGTAAACAGTTTTAAAAAATCACACATAATTTGGAATTATGGCAACTTTATGAATCCTGGTCAAAAAAAGAACGTTTTTACACATCTGCAAGTTCTCCGTGAAAAGAACTAAACTTTTGATCTAGAACAAGCAGGAACAAGAAACTATCGAGGTAAATGGCAAACATTTCAGTGGAAACATGCTAAAGGTTTCACTAAAATTAGACAAAATTTAAACTTTTGTCAGGCTAGCAAAATCTAGTGCAAAAATGAACGTTTTTACATAACTGCACGTTTCCCCGAAAATGCATTAAACTCTTAATGAAGAGCAAGTAGAAACGTGAAATTTTTAAGATTTAAAGCAAACAGATCAGCTGAAAAATTCTGAAAGTTCCACTAATATTGGACTAAATTTAGATTTTTGACAGCCTTGCACAATCTAGTCTAAAAACGGATATTTTCAAACAACTTTCCGCTACCGATTAAAATCGTCTGACTTTAAATCCGGTTCGGGGAGCAAAAGGAAATTCTCACTCTACCTTTGAACAACATTTTTGTAAATTTTTGTCAGACTTGCAAAATCTACCCTAAAAAATGAACGTTCTCAAGCAAATACTTCGGTGAAAAATCCCCGAAAATTTAATTAAAATCGCAATCATTTAGATGTTCCCCAGCATTGTGAATTCTGGTCAAAAAAGTTCGCTCTTAAAACCCGCTAACCGCAAAAACAAAATAAACACACTTCTTCCATAATCGACTTTATGTAACAATTAAAGGACAAGTTCCCTCCTTCTTTTCTCTTCCACATTAATTATCTGGAGTTCTTTCATGGTTCTTTCTATTACCTTCAGTGTGGAAGTTTCTCAAACGATTATTATTATTCCAGTTCAGCGGCTCCGTGATAAGTTTGAAACAGCGTTTCACTTGGATAGCGAGATAAACCGGTAATATCAGTTTCAACTTTTAGTTTCACTTAGTTTCCTCTAAGAAAATTTCGTCCCCAGATAACTGGCTCCATTGTAAATTCGACGAGCCATGAAGAATCTTCATTAAATGGTGCCAAGATTATAAAAGGTGATTATCATCGAGTGTAAGCTACGCGAAAATCTTATATGGTTCTAAAAGCAAAATTATGGAAATTTGGACAATGAATAGATATTTATCTGTATGATTTTGACATCGAATTCACAGTTAAAAGCATAAAAGCAGAGCAAAGAAAATGCGTCTGCAAGTTCATTAATTATAAAGTTGGTGTTGATTTTGCTCACAGTGTATTTTCACAAGGGAGATGTGTTTTCTCAAGATTATTATGCAGAATAATGGCAAACACAAAATGGGCTTTGATCAGCATTTCATTATAAAAGCTTCAGAAATTGGAGGAAGTTTAAGTGGCAAAGCAAAATAAAAAGCATACTCTGAAAGGAACAATTACTGGTAAATGTTGCCATCAATATTCCTTAACTCATGATTAATTTTTCAATTGATATTCAAAAGCAATTTAACATAACAATTAGYTACAATGGCACCGAAGTGGTAAGCAATAAACCATTCAGGCAGGCTCTTAGGGAAGTGTTTTTATTATCCAGTTAATTCACCAGTCTAGCTAGATATTTAATATTAAACAGGTGGTCATCCTTGGTACAGGTCAATCGTTCTTTAATGCCTTGATTAAATGCTTCCACTTGCTACTGATGGTGTTAAAAATTCTGTGTTTATACGATGTTTAAAGGCGAACACTAATTAAACACATTCAAAGGTAATTAGTAATTTTTCCAACAGCGATAAATTAATGACTAGTTATGAAATATATAGGATTTTTCAAGTAATCCTATCGTGAACGCAAGTTAAACAACAATGATTAATTAACACATTTCCAATACTGTACTTTGCAAATTTTCCGCAGCGAATTTTCAATATAGCAATTTGCCTTGCAGCCAAATATTTTCCCCTTAATGGTCGTATAAGCAGGATTTGTGCAATTTCAAAATGAGTTTGTTCAAATAGTATTCGTTGCAACCAGGAATCGCAGCATTTCCATCTAATGGATCTTCTAACAAGATTGTACATTACTTTAATAGCCAACGTCCACTCTTAAACTAATCACTGTAATTGGCTTGGCTGGTTCATAATTATTGCTAAAGGACACTTTAATCTGATGTTAAAAATGGCATTTGATGAGCGATGATCATGAAAAGTCAAATTAAGGTTGTTCAAATGCATATTAAAACTGGTTAAAACTTATTGTTCTGTAAATTTTCTTGAAAAGGGTGATCTGTGTTCGGGGATATGTGAGATATTCCAGTTTTTCACGGAGAAAATTTCCTAAATCATTCAATAAAGAGCCGAATAGCAAAGCGATGAAAGAGTAACCAAGACTCACGGAACACTTTAATCCGAAAAAGCTCCCGCTTTGATTCGAATTATCAATAACGCCCAGATGCATTATCCAAAGCTMAATCACTTAGTTCCAATTAAGAAATAATTAGTGAACATTTCGTGAATTTATCGAATTTCGAAGGCAAATTTCAAGATTTATTAAGTTGAGTCTTTYCTGTTTTCGGTTGATKCCACACARGAAAATCTTCCTTATTTGTCTTTGCTTARAAAATCCGGCTAAATAAAMMATAGCAACAATGAAAACAGTCGGTTTTTTTAAGCCTTTAACCCGATCGTTAATGCAGGTTTTTCAATAGATTGCGTTAAAAATTGAGTTGGAAACGACTAATGCAACAAGTTGCTGATATTAGTTGGTTTTTAACAGAGCAGTTATGCAAATTGAACCGATTTATTCTTCCAGCTGAAGCGGTGCCCTCATCAATTCCTAACGTCTTCCATTAAATGGAAGTAGATTTCTTCCCCTGCTGTCGATGTTTTTCTCTCTTGCAGACATTTTTTTCCAATTGCTGAACGTCTGGATTAAAAACGGGAGGAACGATACCGGTATGATTTACGTCTCAGACTAATTTGCTTTTCGGGTCAAATACCTTTCCTAATAGCTCCCAATATGTAAATGGAGACCGTGGTTTTGTCACGGATAACCTTGCTTAAATACGTAATAAGAATTGTTGTTTTGCTTCTTTTCATCACACTGATATGAAGCCGTTCAAAGAAGTTAAATGTTATTGACTAGGAAAATCGGCTAAGCTTCATCTTCCATGGAAGATTTTTACGTTAAGTCTGACAAATCTCATAAAAATTGCATCAATTGTTCACTAGAACCAACTTTGTAATGGTTGGTGAATTTTTTCCAGTTTCATAAATGCTCCTCTGAAATAGGAGGATTTTACGAAATTGCACGTTCTTCCGTAAAAACCGGTAACTTTTAGCCTCGAGCAAGTACCAACCTGAAATTCTCACAGTATTTGAAAAACACTTTAATGTGCCAATTATGGAAGACTAATTGAAATTCCACAAAATTCCGACTTTTCACAACCTTCTTAGTGCTAGTGTTAAACAGAATATTTCCACAAAACCGCAAGTCCTCCGTTAAAAACCGATAACTTTCAACCTCGAGCATATAGCAACTTGAAATTTGCGCATTCTATAGAAAAGATGTGAATACGCAAACCTTAAAAAACTCATTAAAATTTCGAGTAATTAAGATTTTTGCCAAGCTTGTAAACAGTGGTCTAAAATAGATTTTTTTTCAAAACCACAAGTTTTCTTCTCAAAACTCCGAACTTCAAACCTTGCCACCAAGGTTGCTTGCAAACCTCCTTGTGCATAAGGAGCAAATTGAAATTCTCACAGTATATTAACAACAGTAGGGTAAAAAAACCTGAAAAACTCATTCAAATCAAAGACAATTTGAATTTTTGCCAGCTTTGCAAATGCTAGTCTAAAATAGACGGATTTAACAAATTTGCACCTTCTTCCCCCAAAACCGATAACTCTTAATTATGAGCAAGTTGAAACCTGAAATTCCCACCGTTTATAGGAAACACTTGAGTGTGCAAACTGTGAAAAGTTCAGTAAAATCGCGCATAGTTTCCATTTTTTCGCCATGTGAATGCTAGCCCAAAATATAACGTTAACAGAAAGCCGCAGATATCTTGTAAAAACCCGCAACTTTTAGCCTCCAGCAAGTAGCAACACCAAAGTTTCACCGTTTATGGGAAACGCTTGAAAATCCTAAAAAACTCATCGAAATCGCTCATAACTTGAAGTTTTCGCAATCTTGTAAATGCTGATCTAAAATATAACAATTTTTCAAAACCGCAAATATTTCAAAACTCCTAATCTTTAATCTCCAGCAATGCAAAATTCTGAGGCCTAATTTGATGATTTTCCAACATTTTTCCTCTTTTCTAGAAAATATTGTTCCTACAAAACCGCAAGTTCTTTCAAAGCCCCTAAAAAAGCAAGTGGCAACAAATCATTGAAGCAATGAAATGGATTTTAAAATGGCAACAATAATAAAAGTTAATAGTTAAACAGTTAGGGACTAAAGTGGGCAAACAATGGCCTCAGTGCAGCACAAAAGACGTGTGTGATTAATTTTAATTGGGTAATACGGTCAGCGCCTGCCACATTTATCATTTAACCAAGATTTACACTGTTGAGATTTGATAATTGCTGTGTTCCATCGCTACGCTTTAGTAGCTGATCAGAATAAAATGCTGTTTAAATTTCGACAGAATCAATGGACTGGTGTGGAAGGGAAACGCTGATCACACATGAAGTGAACAAAATTTTCAAAAGCTGATGGTCCTTTTCCAATGCATCTTCCTCCTTGACCCAGAACCATTTGACATCTCCGCCAAGCCCACGAGTTTTTCGCATTGTTCATCGAGCACAATTTGCATAAGAAATAATCAAGTACCGCATCAGATGCAATTTTTTTGCCCAATAAATTTGCCCAAGGTTGATGCGCACAATATGATTTATAATAAATGGGGCGGACACGTGCATTAACTACAAACGACACCTTAACTAGTCAATTTGCATACGTTATTGCATTTTTTCTTAAGTTTAAAGTCAAGGCTCGTACGAGATGAACGTCCCATATACCTAATTGGGAGTAACGTAAATGTTACCAAGGATTGACGATTTTTTTCAAAAAATTTATTTAATCTAAAAATGCACATGAATCATACAAATATGCACAACAACCAAAACCATTTGGCATGTTGCGCGATTTTATTCGAGCGAAAATAATTAAACCAATAAACTTTTTCACTCTTGATTATTCGAGCAAATTGTTGCCCAAATTATCTTGTTTAGCCCTGCTTGTTTCAATAAGTTTTAATTGAAAAGTTCATCAATATCAATAGCGCATTTTCCGATATTTACCCATATATCTGCCGTTGTTTTTTTCTGTTTGTACAGCTTTACGCAGCATATTTTGATGCGAGCACAATATGCAACTATTTACAGTTTTGCAAACAATGCTTCATCCTAACAGCAAAATCTCGGCATTTAGGCACATTTGCCCATTGTGTTTGTACATATCGGAAGTTCATGTAATTGGTAGGTGGAGTTGAGGAACTTTATTTAATGTTGAGGCTGTTAGTGACCGTAATATTTGCTTTGTTAAGGTATTACAGGAATGGGTGGGTTTTCGGTTAAAAGCGGGCATAAAACTACTCCTGGAGGAGGCAACTAATTTTCCAATTTAAAACTGAAACAAAAGAACGAAAGCGGGATCACAAGTATCCAAACGATTGTCTGAAGTCCTCCAAAGCAAAAATTACACAAACGTTCTTGATAATAACAGCTAAAGTGATTTGTAAGCTAATAGGTTCGAAACTGGTTCAAGCAATGCTTGTTTATGACATAGCAAGAAGCCAACCATTTTCCTATGCAAAGAAGCGCGGACTACAAAACGCCCACTGAATCTTGAATGGCTTCAAGCTTTAAAGTTAATTTTAACATTTAAAATACCGTCAAAACTTGCAACTCTTTAGCAGCTTTCAATAGACCGTTTCGAGGCCAGTTATTAACAACTTAAGAGCGCAAGTAATTTGAATAAGTTCTGGTGTCAATTAGGAAACCTTATTAATCAATACCAGTTCAAGTAGCAATTTATAAAAACATTTGCAGATGGCTTTAAGAACCCACTCACCTTCCGCGCTCCTGGTATCAGTTCAGCAACCTGAGACAAAAACATCGATTAATTATACATCAGAGAAACGAGGAAAAATGTAGTATTTACGAAACAGACCGGAGTCTAGCTGGAGTTAAGATGAAGACGACTCCATTCAATGTAATTAAAACTTAGACGTATATCCGCTGTGCCGCTTCCTTTCAAGCCATTTTGCATCTGGAGTTTCAACTCCTCGACTCTTTAACTTTGGAGGAGAGTCGACGGAGAAAATGAAACTAAACTATTTCATTTCAGTGGAGGGTCGTGGAAATTATTTAAGCAATCCATTTTAAGTTGGCGCAATTTTCAACTTTAATCAGCCTTCGTATTAAAAACAACGTTTTAACTGAATCATCTGGGAATCAAACTGCAACATTCAGTTGATTTTTTCCATTGTCTTTGCCTAATAACTTTAGCCGCTGTATTTGACTCCGGCTGTACGCAATTGAATATTCATGATAAAGGAGAATTACAAAATACGGTGTTAATATTATGGAAAATTAAGGGCTGAACTAGTGAACTGAATTATCACTTCCTAACAGCCAATTTGTGCGATCGATGGCCAGGTTAACAGCGGCAGTTTTATTAATTTAGCAACGCTTTGCTAGGAAAAAGGAAAAACGAAATTGGATCGCCTGGATTAATAGACCACATGAAAATCGATACTGGGGTGCATTTAACATGAATCATTGTCTCATTTATCCTTCAGCTTTTTGCAGTGAGGAACTTTTTCAAATAAAATTGCTAATAAAGCATTAATATTTATCGTTAAATCGCTGAAAACAACCAGCAATTAAATGACACAATAAATTCTTCACATATATTAAACCAAGTACGTAATCTTGCAATCAATGAAATAAAAAAATATTGCCCGATAATTAAATATTCACATTCACTTGAAAAGCTGAAGCATCCAAGCACTCCACTCGACCGACCTTCTTGTTTAATCCTTGAATTTGACATTGGCTTTGGAGGTGTGTATGTATTATTTTTTTATTAATTTGTTGCGTAATTTCTCACAGACTGTATAAATTACCTCCATTATTTCAGGTTTACAACATTTTTCCTCTTCTCTCGATCGCTTAAGTTGGCGCGATTTTCCTAAAGTTGTGCTCTTGCTCTCACATATGCACACGTTGTATAATACACACAAATCTGAAGAAATTTGTAATTTTCCGTCGGCCCTACTTTTCATAAATAAAAGTTCTGCCGGTTAGAAGCCTGAACGATTTATAAAGCAGTTTCAAACTTTCAAAGGATAAATAACGAAAACTTTAAGCCGAGGCATATTTCAAATTTCTCAGCTTTAGCGCCCAACTAGTTGCGGTTTTGCAAATGGAAAATTTGCTGAATATTTACAGTGTTTCCATTGACTTTACTTGGGTTAGTTTCATGTAATTTACCCTATTTTTGAACTAAATTGGGCACAGCCCTGCATTAAACGTTACAAGTTTCAGCTAATATTTTAAAGCAAACTTCGTTTTTTTTCACTAGTGCAAACACCTTTTGATTAAAACGCCAGGACAATACTTGTACCCAAGACAGTTCTATAGTGCAGCTTAGCTGTAAGACGCGAAACTTTAAATTAAATTCAAGTGCAACTTTGTGACGGAACGTAAGATACAGTTTCGCAACTATGTGCACCATTTCGCACTTTATCAAAAATGAAACACTGTAGCAGGAAAAGGTATCCAGCAAACTTCCAGCTACGAAAATTCACTGGAAGTTTCCCGTTATTTGTGTTATCACTTTTTGTGAGCGAACTTATTAAATTACAGAGAAGGAGCAATTTAAGCGTTTTACCTTTGATTGAATGTTATTGTTAGTTTAAAAAGCTGAAAACAATGAAACTTTCTTAATGGTCTCAGATTTCCAGAGCCTATTTTCTGAAAGTCGGGAACTTTTCGGGAGTGGAAAAATATGGAGCGAAGACTTGAATTTTGTAATTTTCTAAAAAAAACAAATAATTGCTAGCGGTAATTTAACAGTTCAATTTTACTGCAGTGTAGAATGCGCGGGCAACCGACCCCGGTCAGGCCCTTTCGACTAGTGCCGCCTCTCTTACACTCGTAACTAATCGTATCTCAACGGACTCAGTTCGTTTAGCGCACTGGTTTCAATTTACACTCCAGAAAAAGTGTACAGTTCTGTTTGCCTGAGAAAAATGTCCCGATTGGGAGTTAAGACTTGAGTTATTTTGAAACTTTTGAGTTGTTCGAGGCTTTATTTCGCCGTGGAAACTAAATATATTAGTTTGTGTCTTGGAAAAACACACAACAGTGAATAGAGCTTAAAAATTCATTTCATTTGAGGTCTCCCAAGATGCTTTTTCCAATAACTTTTTAAATCCATTTTAATAGAGACTTTTTTGTCTAAACTTAGTCAGGCTTAAGTCTGATTCAAACAATATTTTACACCAAAGGTAGTGAAAATGGCATTCAAGCAGTTGGTCGCCCATTGCGGCCAAATTGAAAAATTAATTTGCACAATTCATGCTGGTATAAACAAAATAACCACCTTTAATCAGATCACAAGATATAATGGCAGGTAAATCGTTCAATAATAGTGGCATTCTGCCACTTAAATTTTATTGGCTAATGTTGCATGGACAGCCACCATCAAAACAAATTGTGTTCTATTTAATGCACCGGATGGAATTAAGAATAGCGACCACATCACAAGACATTTTGCTACTATCCACACGAGAATACCTCTGGATGAGCAATTAGGCAAATGAAAGCACATAAACTGTGCTTGAAAAAATTGCATGCTAATTTCGTTTTTGCTCAATCTACGATAATAAACACTAATTTTCATTTAGCCGTCCAACGATGAAAATTCAAGATCTCGGCCTTCAGAATGTTTTAAATATTGCGCCATTCAGACATGCTAAACGATTTTTTACTTTCAATGGAATGGCGGCCTTAACATCTTTGCGATGTGTTATACAGGTCTAGTCCATCATTTATATACCCATTATGGTCGATGATAATCATCTTCGAGATATTAAAATCGCATCATACTGTTTATTTTGCCGTTGTATACGGTAAGCTAATTATTTTTGCTCATTTATAGGCAAAATCGGTGTTAATTTATTGATTTTATGTGCTTCTTAGTCGGATTGGATACAACTGAAAAATATGCAGATTTTTCTTGATCTTTCTTAATCAAGATTAAATGTTAATCAAATTTAAAAAATCATGTGTTGAAAAACCCTACAAGCCCAATTAAAACTGATGAGTTTTTCGCGCTTCTAGGCCAGTCATGGAAAACTCACAAGTTTCATGCACATCTTTAGCAAACTGTATTTAATTGAGACAATTGAAAAAGACAAACAATTAGATTAATTTCACAGGAAAACTCAACCCATTCAATTAATAGGTGACAATGAATGGGACAACGAGCAAAGAACAAGTTCAACAAACAGTAATGGAGTGGCATAATGTCGCTATTAAACCATACAAAGCAACTGTACCCCCGAGATCCATTATCCATTAACTGTTGTTTCTAAATATCTTGAGCATCTGCGGCCTCAACATTAAACAACATATTATCGCAACAACTTCACACTACTTAAACTAATTTCAGCTGGAATGTGGGCCGTATTTCAAAATGTGGAGAATTGGAGAAGCTTGTAGATCACCGGATAGGGAGGGTAACTGACACTCCCTAAGGGAGGGTAACTGACTGAATAAATCGGGAGAAGAATGGGTTTTTTTGGCTTCAAAATTATTGAATCCCATTCATTGAGCACACACATTTGCCTTGAAAGCGAAATATTCGGTATCGTGGCAAGCCTGTTATGATCATGTTCCTGCATGATCAACACAACAATGCTGCTCTTAATAACAACACACCTATTGATTAAATTAATATTAACAATGAAAATGAAGATTCGTGTGACCTTGGCTTGGACTATTTTCGATAGCATCATCGATTTTAATTTTTTGATGCATTTTTTACAACAAGCAAAATACACAACGACACGCAGCAGCAAAAGATCTAAACGTAATCCGTCTTTCCACTACATAGTTTTCCGATTTGGACACGATTCGCAACAGTGTCCATAAATTTCCCGGCATTTCCATTTAATCCTATTAAGCTAATGACAGGGCTTTCTGGCTGGTAAATACACGTTTCCGATAAGTCATGTTCGTTTCACATATTTATCACCTATAGCAAAGCGTGTTTGCATTTTTGCGATAAAATTGCCCATTTTCAACTGTCCATCCTAAATTCCGTCAAATTAGCTGGAAAAATACAAAAAATCGACTAGTCAAACGTAGTTTCGAGTGCTAAAAAATCTAGAATTTGATTATTTTAATCATCCACTTTCAAAAGTTGATAAGTGGCAGCGAATCAAATGCGACCGCCATTAATAAATAATTAGATTAGAACGAGAAAACGAGAGCGTTAAAAGCCCTGCAATTAAATTAAGTAAAAATCAGTTAATTCTATTTAATAGATTATTTGAAAATGTGACTTGATTAATTTCCTAAAGGTCAGCAATGAGTTGATTCGATTGGGTCGGGCCGACATCAAACCGTAAAACCGTGATAATTTTGATAGAACTGCACTTGGAAAAATGCACCGCTTTGATTTATGGAGAGCTTGAGTTGTCGCAGTAAATATTGCATTAAACCGGTTTTTTTATTAAATTTTTAAGTGAAGGTCAAGCGTCCCGCTGGCCACAAAACGAAACGCAATAGAGTATGACCACTAATAACCTACTAAACTAATAACGTTTTTTTGTCTTGTACATATTTCCAAATATTTCGCCGAGAAAATGACCTTATAGGGAATGTTTTGCAACAGCTTCATGCTACCTGAAACCTAGCTTATGGAAGCGCAATTGGAATTTGTAATTTTCGAGTGTTTCGGCGATTGTTTGCTTCGGTTGCGACACACACCTCCGAGCATGGTAGCCATGCGTGTTAGCGAAACGTCAGGCCCAAATTCCTGTCGATGACGGCGCGAAAATCATCGATTTTTCAATAGTTGCAAACTGTAACTGGTTTTGGATTCCATTCGTCTATAATGCTACATAACGTGATCTAAAATTGGCCGAAGTTATTTTTTTAAACTTTGTCGCGCTTGAGCTTGAGATTTTGAAGCCGTGCAGATGTCAAGTTGGAACGTAGCAATGCGCAGTTTCTAGCGCATCTGTGACAAATGCCCATAAGTGCGAGTGGGATAAGCGATGCAAGCTTCGTTCCAGAATGGGAAAACGAGTTTGGCTAATAAAATTAAATCATAACCATTTCATCGTCTGCTTTTTCAGGCATTGATAAACATTGTTGAAAAAACTGATAATTTTCGGGTCAGTCTATTGTCGAAGGCTTAATAACCTTAATCAATTGATCTTTGATTCAGAAAAAAATTACATTGTGGAAAAAAAGATCACACTAAAAACTATTTAATTGAATTTTACCCCAGCCAATTCTCGCCCATTTAAACGTGATAAGCTGTCTCCAAACATGTGTTGTTTCAAAAATTTCCATGAAAACCGTCCCAGCGTACTCGCGTCAAATGGATTTTAAAACGGGGCTTATTTACATTTTATGCAAACCTGATGTGGATTTTTGTATTTCCCAATGCATTTCCAGCATATGCAAGTGCAACATTAGCAATTTTTGTGTCGTATTACGTTCCCATTGAACTCGCACATATGGACTTGAATTTCGAAGTTAGTATTTATCTGTTGGCGTTGACGCAATCATTTTACATTGTGCAACGATTCATTTTTCGTGTGTTGATTTATTATCGAATGTTTCAAGTGCTCCAGCTGGTTTTATAATCAGAGGATGCAAAAAATTAAGCAATTTAAAAGCTTCGTCGTTGATTCTGCCAAAGGTATTACATGGAAAATAGTTGACAAAGGTTTGAGTAGTCAATAGGAAATGAGGCGATCGAAACTATAAAAATGTTGCAAAATCCATCTTAATCCAAAGCGATCTATCAATAGAGCGAGCGCCACGGCCTAAACCTCATTAATCTTCACACTAACACCGCTTTATATCTAGTTAAGTTTATATACTAAATGGGGCAAAAAATGGAAATTGACTGCATTAAGATCACAAAGATGCCGTCAAGGCACGTGCAAATAAAAATTGCTCAAAATGGAATTCTAGAAGTGAATTTTCATAAATTGGAGAAATCAACCTCCCCTCAAAGGTAGCTGGAAAAATAGCGCTATTTACGGCCAAAATGCAAAACGTTTACAGTTTTAATGCTTAAGTGGTCGAGCACATTCGATGATTTTTAGGCCCAAAGTACGAACAATTTAATATTTAACTTTGTCATTTAGACTTACCCAATATTAACTAGATTAGTCGAATTTAGTGACAATAAGCGCATTAGATGTTTTGGCAGCATTAAACTGCCGAATGCCAATTTCAGTTGGCGGCCACTTTCGAGTTATATTTATAATTTAGCATTGGAAAGATTTAATTTCATATTCGGGCCCCGGTGCATTCGCTATTGGTTTTGCATTAAAGCGGAATATCTGATTAGAAGTACTTTAAATCGAAATTTGCCACGGACTCTGTTTTGTTCAATTTGCCAATGTTAATTTGGATATAACTCAGAATGCGATCAGTAAAAACCATTTATTTTATTGTCGGCGAATTTCAATTTAGAGGAAATACTAATTGCGGGAATAATCACTGAAGTATAATATTCGCAGTTTTTCCAATTAGCATATGAACAGTGAAGTCTATTTAGTCAATTTTAAATGTTTGTTAATTTTTTTTGCTATTTGCATTGAAACGCACCTGCAGATGGAAAAAACGAATTTACCAAATAACCAAACATTACAATAATACATTATAATTATTAAAGCTGATATAAAGTCCCGCATTGAATATTTCTCACAATATCCCAGCAGTTTATTCGATAATATGCCAAATTGAACTGAATTTGTTCACAAATAATCTGGTTCCAATTTGAGCGGTAATTATATCGTTTTAACAGCAAACAAGCTTTTATTCATTAAAATTAAATGCGCCATTATTGCTGTTAAATTTCAACTAATGAGGCAATGTATGAATTTAAAAAAAATACTCCCGCTAAGTCCAAAGAGCAATTTTTACCGCTTAAAAATTGCAATTCCGATTTATGGTGTGTTTGAGCTTTTAAAACGCTTTTAATTCGTAAACTTTACCTTTTGCTACCGATGAACTATGACATGCTTGAATTAATAATGTACGGTCGCTAAAAGAGTGAAGCTGCCCAAAGCAAGCTAGCCAGAGTAAATAATGCAATTGCATTGCGTATGTCCGAAAATGGTTGCTTTGAGCGGAAAAATTTCGGGTATTTCCAGGAAAAATGGCCCCGGAAATGTTAAATTTTTCATCGTCATTTTCGGGGAATTGTTGTCTCAGATCTTGCTCAGTTATCAGCCATTTAATCGACAGAACAACGCATGAAGTTCTGAGGCTGGTGAGTTTTTCTTAAAAGAGTTGAAACTGGTGAGTTTTTCGGGCTTTTATGTCGTCGGTCGTCAAAGTGAAAAATGTTCAGTCGCCAGGAGGCAATTTTCAAGAATTTTTCAAAATTGCGTCTGACTTTCGTTTCGTTAGTGTTAGCAGTGCGTTTTTGCAGTTATTTCCTCTGTAACTTGTGAACTAGTTTAGTAGGGCAAAGTTTGGATTTTCAGACATCACCAGGGAATTTTTAAAATTTATTTTTGGTTTACAAGATAATTAATTATTCTGGGCACAGTTTGACATTTATGTATTCATAAACGACAGTCTCACTGTCAAATGGATTATATCCGGCAAATTTTTGTTCTGCTAGTAGAAAAATTGTAGTTTTTCGGTCGACATCAGGCAATTTTCACTGATTTTTCAAAATTGCGTCTGGTTTTCGTTAGGTGACTTTTGCAGTTAATTCCTCAGTAACTTGCGAAGTGATAAAGTCAATTTTGCATGCAAATTGTAGAGGAAAGTCTCTGCTATAAGTAGACAAATTCTGGATTTTCAGTCATCATTAGACAATTTTCGGCAATTTTTTATTTTTGAAGGCCGGATTTTGGCATTTATTTATTCAGCAAATTCAGGAAAAAACGAACTCACTTTCACTTTCACTTCACTTTCGTGTGTATTTCGTTAAGAAAGTCAGTTCTTCGTTCTACTGCTATAAAAATCTGGATTTCTACTAATTTTTCAAATTTGCCTCTAGTTTTCGTTAGATGATTTTTACAATTTTTTCCTCAGTAACTTGCGTAACAAGTTAGAATTCATTTTTGGACGCATATTGTAGGGAAACGTCTCTTCTATCAGCAGACAAAGTTTGGATTTTCTGTTATCAGCAGACAACTTTTCAAAATTTTTTGATTTTTGCAGGCCGTAGTTTGACATTGATTTATTCACGAACTAACCAAGTGAGGCAGTGGATCTTGTAAGTATTTTGTAGGGCAAAGTCATTTCTACTCGTGTAAAAATTTTCGATTTTCAGCCACCATCAGGAAATTTTCAAGAATTTCTCAAATTTGCATGTGGTTTTCGCTAATATTTAACCAGGTTTGACAGAGCTTGACTATTTATTTGCTCAGAAACTTGCAACGTTAGAGAGTCACTTTGTTTCCGCAACCCAGAGTTTCCCAGTTAATTCCTCAAAAACTAGTTAAGTTAGTGATTGATTTTTGAGTGAATTTTGTCGAAGATAGTCCGTTTTACAAATGTAAGGAGTTGATTCATATTCAGGCACTTTTAATAGGCGTTTGAATGTGCTGTTGATGAGGATGGTTTTGCCCGGAAATGACCACTGAACTGTAGAATTTTCCAGGATGAACTTCGAAAAATTCTTCGTGCAGACCTTGATCAATTCTAAGCCATTAAATTGACAATTGCCGAAGACTACTATTGCGCACGTTAAAAGCAAAATCCATGTTCAGTTGATATGAGAACTGTGTCGGTACATCAGGTTTCCTTCTTATGAAAACGTACCTTGCTACTAGCCTTGGAGTAACATTCTTCACTTACCCATCCTTGTACCAGTTAGACAATTGGGAATTGCATAAACAAAGCAAACATTAGACATATGCACTCGTTGAAATTGCTCCGTTAATTATGCGATTCGTGCGCTTTTCTGACCGTTTTCCATATGTTTGTAAGATCAAAGCGCTAAAAAGGAGCCTTTCAATGTCAAAATCCTCAGTAATATATTCATCGATCAATGAAATTGACTCTCCTTGATTGGCTTTTGATTACATCAGACCCGGAAGTAATGGCTTAGATCTGTCAACAAAGAAACCATAAAAACTGTTTATGTTGCCCACCTTAGCCTATGCTTATGAGCTAATCAGTCATTCACTCACTTAAGCCGCCAAACTAGTTCTCTTTGTCATTAACATGAATTTTTGCCTGTTGAACTGTGTTCAAATTAATCAATTGATTTAGTCGGGAACTTTTTCTTGTTACCCTCTGGCCGTAAATGGCCCGCACCTAATCTAATAAACCCTTGTGTGTGGCGCGCACAAAACATTCCCTCACATCAGTTCCCAGTGAAAATTTCCAAACTAGAGCATTTTCACGTAATTCCGTACTGAACATTTTAAAAAGGGAAACGAACTGGCCGCCCTCTATTAGGGGCCGGAAAAATAAAAATGGACTTGTCTGTTTTATAAATGATAATATTAGACCGCGGCCGGCATTAGAGTGGTTGAAAAGTGGACATGACCGAATGAAAAAAAAAAAATAAACGTACCAGACAATTGGTGGGGTGAAGTGGCCTCGTTCAGAAGGCTCTTGTATAGAATAAAATGGAAATTGATATGGCATTCGAAGGTTTAACTCGAAATATAATTCGTGGATTTAAAAGCGGCATTTTTCTATGTATATTTAAGAGTGGATTGCGCGCGTTTTTCATGTACAAAGTTGATGCTTTTGTTTGTTGGGAAATTTAAAAAAATCGAATCTAGGCCAATATGCAAAATTGGCCAATATTTAATATTCCGCATGGAATGAGTTGCCCAATAGGGCTGACGTACGTTAGGAAGTGCTTTATCATGTTCGACGATTACACCCTTGTTTGTTTGTCCATTAACTGACAAATTTGGGCCGTTTTTGCGATTCCCGTTAGCCCGGTTAAGATAGCTAATTTGTTATCTTGATGGAGATGTGGTTTAATTTCGGATTATGCCCGGGTTTCATAATTAATGGAGCATAATATTAATCTTTTGGCTCTTTACCCCTTTTCGTGCTAATAAAAAGTGTACGTTTTAAATGCTTCGTCGTTTATTACCGTAATATTACACGTGGTTCGAACAAGGGAAACCCCTTGCTTGTCGACGGTTTTTGCAGCGCTGGAGGAAATTAATCAAGCTTTGATCCGGAAGCGAACCGGACATGAAAAGATGAAAAAGCCAAGTTTTCATCATGATGTATTCGTGAACAGAAACCGATTCATCAAACAATTTCCTCCATTAAATTCGTTCGGTTTTCAAGCAACGAACCGCAGGAATTTCTTTTACATAACTTCTGCTCTGCACTTGATATTCATCGGCCGCTTAAGGCGAGATAATCATTGCAAATCGATTTACTTAATTAGATTTTTCTACCGGCTTTCACCATTGTTGATTGTCCCAATTTGTTGACAGTTCTTTATAATGAAACTCCTAGTTTGCTTCAAGTGAATATTGCTTCAATTTGATGGGTTCGATGTTAAACTACTATTTTTAAACGAAATTCGAAGGAAAAATAGCGCGTTTGTAACTGATGAATTTCTCGGGCTTTTAAGCCGTTGTAGAAAAAGTTCTTCCTGAGGTTTCACAAACACGAAATAGTTTGCACCGTCAATTTCGTTTACACGACGGTCTAAAGGCCCGATAAATTCATCAGTTTCAAATGCGGCATTTTTCACCAAGGTATCAGTTTCCATAAAAAGTTGTATCTTAAAAAAAAGTTGCATGCAAATGAGCAAATATACACGGTGTTGGAGTGTCTGGAAAAGCAAATATCCGCTGAAATCGGGGCAAAATGTTCGGTTATTTTGGATGAAATCGTCTACTCATTTTTTCGCTTCTTGACGATGAACAATTTCCCTAATCATTTGTCAGTTTGGAACATTTTTTCCAGACAAGCAAAACTGCACATTTTGTGAGCAGTGTATATTGAAACCAACGCACTAAACGATCTGAGTGCGTTGGGGCAGATTTAGCTGGGAGTGTGAGCGAGACAGCATGTGCAGAATGGCCCCGACCAGGACCGATGCTTGGTCCCGTTCTACACCGGAAAAAGAATGAACTGCCCCAAGGAAATATCACCAGTGGGAATTCAGCCCTTTATATAAAAAAAATATTGGCCAAAAAAGACCAAACCGTAAACTTCGCCAAATTTTCTACTACTCATGCTTGGAGTTGGTCACGGAAAAAGTATTTTTGCCGCCCGAAATACCCCAAACCAAACACAAAAAAACATCTGTAGCAAGATGAAGACAAAATGGGGCGTGGAAAGAATGCCTGTAAATTATCCTGATAAATAAACAAACAGCTCTCACTGACCCTGACGCAAGTTAACTACACTAGGCGAACTAAACCATAACATTTAACCGATTGTCCATTGGAACCTAATGAACGATAATTATGATTATTTCATGTGACAAAGCAGAAAAGGTTGGGTGCTAAGATTTTAGCAGATATATAAGCGGTGCTTTGTTTAGCGAACAACCATGGAACTCACCTATCTTACAGGTTTCCAATGTGGCCTCGGTACCACACAAGGTTACAGGCAGCAAAAAGATGATTTACATTGCGTAATTAGGTGAATAAATTAGCCATAGAACCATCGGTACCAACGATGTTTATTTTTTATATCTAGATCCGTGTATGAAGTTTTAAACAGGAGGCCCCTCAAGTTTGTTAAATGTGCCATATTTCTGGTATTCAAGAGCATCATCTTAGAATGTGCCAATTTTGGATGATAGTTCGTGATAAAGAAGTCAAAACTGTGGCAAATGATGCAGTCATATAAACCTTGGCGACTCTGAGGCAAAAACTGTTAATTTGACTACAAAGAAAACTTAATTAAGCCAGAACTTCACAAAAAATCGGAACTACTGTACCTAATGCACCTGTGTAATTGGAAATCCTGTAACGGAGCCCCAAAATAAATATATTTTAATCATCTTCGATAATGAGCGAGTACATTTAATTTCCCGATTGTGCACGTATAGATTTGTCAGCATTTTTGGGATTTGCTGAACGAGCCTAACAAATATAATTTAATATAATTCATTAAACACCATCGCTTTGTCGCTGGGTATATAAACATATTAAAATGGGAAATATAGTGGTTGATTTCTCGTGAAGGTTAGCAACACTTACTACTTGGTTGGGCGTGTTGAATAATTTACTTCGATGTGGAATTTTGTGCAGATTCCTGCCGCAAATGAACCAGCTTTCAAATTGAGGATTTTATGACCACAATCAACAGTTTTACCATCATCGATGAGTTTCCTCGAACAACAGGAACATAAATTTATATTGGAAATAATTAACAAGCGAATGAACGTTGAAGTCGTGTTGAAGATTGAAATAATGGTGATATTTCGAAGAGAAAATATCAAAACAGCTATTGGATCGCAAAAAGTCTTGAAACAACATCGTGATTTGGTTTCGTGTGATATTTAAAGGCTGGAAGTGAAATAGCAGGAAACCTTGAATTGGGAATTGTTTTGAAAGGACAGTGAACCAGGGATACTGGGATTTTTCTGTTATTTTCATTTAAAATTCAGCGGTGTGCATTTTGGGAAAAAACTCAAAATGCGATTTTTTATGTTGAATTTATTGATTGGTTCAAAAGTAAATCACCACCATCAACTTCAATTTTTTCAAATTAAAGTATCTATTTTTTGTTTCCAAATTCAATTCTAGGTATGATTCAGGTTCCATGCCCCGGACAGCAGAACAGAAAGAGAAAAACGAAAAAATCCAAATTTTCGCGTTGAACCTGATAACTGGCGCACAAAATAGGCTTAAAACAAAACAAGAGATTGGAATTGCACTCTTATTACGTTTTGTTGGAAAAACTGCGCTTCTAACACGCCTTTGCAAATTCAAACCCCCGATATTTCATAAACCACCGAGAGTTCAGGAAAAGTGAGAAGAATAATAATTGCCTAAAATTCACCATTTATTTTCCAAGCAAATAATTTAAATCCCTCAGCGGACACCCTGCAAAAAGTTCAAAAAAACATTCCTTTTGGAAACTTCCCTCAAACTAACAGTTCTATTAATGAAACCTAAACAAAATAAAATCTAAAAATCACCCCCCAACTTAGCGTGAGTTTGGAAGCCTTGATCCAACGCAGTAAACCGTAAAATTAATTTAAATATAAAAAATAAATGTGATTTTCGCCACCACACAACACAACCGATATACTCGCACAGAAAATATATGTGGTTTAACTCAGCATTTATCTTACAAAATAATTTCCATTGGGTCGTTTCGCTAATAGTCGTTCCCTTGACACACTGGCAATTTTTACAAAATGAAAAGCAAAATTCTAGCCTATTTAGCTAACAAGGCGGTTCAGTAAGAGTGCTGGTATTTGGTCCACAAAGCCAGCATTCATATGATATTTACCCACCACCAATGGTTTATTGCACATTTGGAGTAGGCGGATGGCTTGAATGAAGACGGAAAGTGAAGCTAATTTTTCGCGACAATTATTTTCTTCTAACAGGAATAGTTAATAAACAGTGCCAGACAGATCTTGGGCGACTTATTGTCTGCAAGCAATTGAGGAAGTGAGTTAAAGCCGTGGAATACCCAACTTTTGCATGATTTGCAACTTGGCTACTTGCAAAAAATTAATTAAGTCTGTGTACCAGCAGCAACATTTTTAAATCATTTTAGGCGTGCTAATGTATTAAGTAAAGTATCAAAATTAGAGGCTATAGATCATGGACGATAAAATGTCGATAAAAAAATAACAAACACTTAGAAACATTCTTCTCTAGTTCGACATAAACAGATAGTAAGTAATTAAGCTATGGGCCTACCTTGGGCAAAATAAAAATTCCTAAGTTTCCATAAACCACTTCAACAAGCAAAATTGACCAGTCACAATATCAGGGCACTGAACAAGTTGGAAAAATGATTGCGGATAAAAGCGCACTTTAAGCGGCTGAAAGCCGACGAAACGTTCGAGACGGACGTACCGAAAAGCGTCTTCTAGCGTCCTTCTCCTGAGAGACGCCGTGAAGACTAAAAGCGCGGCGTTCAGCAGGACAACAACAAAAGCTCACAGTCGGTGGCCGTCGTCGCTCCTCGCAGGATTCGCGATTCTCGTTGCACCTTGACTGCGATTATCCTGCAGCTTTCCATGAACTCTTTTCAGCTTACCTTCGATTGTTTCCAGTTCGAGCTTCATCATGTTCCTCCACACGTTAACCGTTAGCTAAGAAAGATATTCGCTTATAAAAAACCGTGCTAAAACTCATTAAACTCAGTGAATTGGGAATTTTCCAAACCCCCCCTACAGATCCATTGAAACTCATTCCAGTGGGAAAAACTTGAACAAAAAAATGCCCAATTTGAAATAATTTACATTGAAAAGACCGAGGGAGAACTAAGAACTCCTGAGTGATGTAACCCATCTCAGCTAAATTTGAAATAAATCCATTCCTTTACAAAAGTCGGTTTCATTTTCCTTCTAAATGGGACTTTTTAAAAGCTCGCGAATCCTAAATGAAATAGAACCACTTCAAAATCCGGGAAATAAATCAAGATTTAATGTGACAAAGTCAGGTTCTACCGTTTAGTTTCTTTTCATTGCTTTTTTGAGGACGTTACGCGCTCATTTTCTTACTCCACAGTTCGCATACTTTAAATTATCAGGATTTAATAAAACGTTCAACCATACGAAAATTAGGAACGGAAGGCTGTTGAAGCGCCCAATATGGAAATTAGAATCGCATTGCAATCGTCAGGGAACGCGGCAGAAACAGCGGAAAAAGTTCATAGTGATTTTGTTTCATTTTAGAACGATATTTAAGTTACCGATGTCAAGTGGTTGAGGTGTTTTTGCGCCTGTTTACACACGTAGTGATTATTGTTTCTCCTGTTACTTTCGTACCTAAAAAATTGACTAACTGCGCCAGCAAACTGAGCTCTTTAAGGACCGTTTTAATTAGTATCGAAAGGCAGGATTGCGAAGAAAACAAAACTAAAGATCGATCCTCATTGTTTTGCCAATTCGTTAGGCAGAAAAACATGGCGCAGTCTTTTTACACCAATAAACAAGTCAATAAAGCGAATCAAAAGGTCTGTTAATTTGCCCTTGTTGACGCTGAAAACAGCCGAGAGAAAATCGGGCTTTCTGAACTCTATCCAGTCGATAGCCATTAAGATAAAGTGAGAAATTATGACCGGATTTTTCAAACATTCTGTGGGCACGTCCATAAGCCACAAATTCGTTGAGGAAACTGTAAAACATTGTTAGGGTTAAATTTAAGGAAGAATACGATCGATTTTTGGTCGAAATTTTTCCAAGAGTGTGGGTCGATTAAAAAAAAAATTCCTGAAAATGTTTTAAATTTTACATCATTTTCATCTCACGGACGCGAGAAACGCATCAAACTCATTGAAAGACTTGCTAGAAACTTCAGATCTGAATTAATAGACATTTTCGTCACATTTTAAGCGTTTTTTGAGCGTTCACGATCTTTAACCGATGATTTCTTCCCCATCATTGATCTCCTCACGTCGAAAGGAATCGATTGAGCTCAAAAAACACGCAAGTGAAATTAAACTTTTTTCCACACCCTGTATCACTTTAATTGATGTGTAAAGGCTTAAATAATTACGTTGAATAGCTGCTGATAATGCCGCTTCCAGTCGAACCTTTAACAACAACGAGGAAATATTTCTGCGCATAAAACAATGCATATTTATTGTATTTTTAATTAAACATATGGCTAATCAATCTAATTAAATCACTCGGTTCGCTTAATATCAGTGATTTCATTGTTTCGTGGCTGCGTTTTTATTCCAGGAACTTTTCTTGAACTTATTAATAAAAGAACCGATCAAGGACATGGTCAAGTGTGTCAACTGTTGTTTTGTTGCCATTTTACGCTCAGATTTTCTTGTTTAACGTTACATTTTCAGAACAACGCTTTTTTGGCTGTGGGCGGCATGAATTTCTATTAAATTTACTGGAAAAATCGATCCTGCCTGCTCTTCATGACAAGAAAGTGTGTTGATATAGTCAAACACTGGCCCTTAGTCCTGAGTAAAGATTATCCTAACAGTGGGAAACAGTGAGGAAGTTAAGGAAATAGCTCTTAACTAATAAATATGTTTTATTAACCCTCCCTAGCGATCCTCAACGCACAAGTCAATATTGTCTTATTCGATCATTCAAGAGCCGTTAATCCATTAATGAATCCTTCGTAATAATTAAGCACTAGTGGATTCCATATAAGACATCTAATCCGGCAGAGTCATCAATTATCCGGCAGAATGTCCGGAGTACGTAAAATACACAGCATGTCTGGATATGACGAATATTCCCCCAAAAGTGACCATCATTTCTCTTGTGAGGTTGACCCAGCTGACGATGACATTTTGATTTCCATGCCCGTTGTATAAAATTTGAAATAGTAGTTTTATTTCCGGTATGTGGAAGCGAAATGGGTTTAGAGAATTGGCCGAAAGTTGTCTCGTATTTTGGTCATTCGTTTTTTTTTTGTTAAATGAAAAATCGTTTGATGTCGCCCTATCTTCTAAATCAAAAATGCTGGTATAAAACAGGATTTTTTTACAAAATTGCACGTTCTTCCCCCAAAAATCTCTAACTCTTCATTTTGTTTATGGGAAATACTTTGAATGTGCAAACTGTGGAGAATTCATTAAAATCGAGCATAACTTTTATTTTTGCCTTGTGAATGCTGGTCCAATATATTTTCACAAAACCGCAAAACTTATTGAAATCGCACATAATTCAGATTTTTGCAAAGCTTGCGAAAGATGGTCTAATATAGAAATTTTTTACTAAAGCACAAGTTTGCCTTTTAAAACTTCTAACTTAAAATCTTGGCCAAGCAGCAAATTTAAATTCTCACAGTCTATCGAGAACATTAGTGTGAAAAAAGCTTCAAAAACTCATTGAAATCGCAGGTAATTTAAAATTTAATTTTTGCCGCCTTGCAAATGCTGGTCTAAAATAGGAGGTTCAAGTGGCAACGATTTATTGAAGCAATAAAATGCATTTTAAAGCGACAATAATAAACGTTCGGGACTAAACTGGACAATCACCAGCATATTGAATTCAATTTTTCATCAACAATAATATTCAAGTTTCGAACTTATTTTTATCCTAATTCTTTCGAAAATTTCAATTCATGTTTAACGCCACGATCGTAATAAATAAACAGATTGATTGATCAACTTTGGGCCGCCAAATTCAATATGCCGCGTATAAATTGGTGATTCGACCTGAAAGTTCGGTCACGAAGCTCATTCATAATGAATATCAGTGATATGGGGCCCATTAAATTTCCAGCTGAACATCTTTAGAGGCGAAACTCCATTGAAAAAGGGTCGACTGTTGGCACGTTAAAAATCATGTGAAAAGCTTATTCGCAATTTTCGTTAATTTCTCTTTGCAACTGAGCCCATTTCGGGAAGAGTTTTGGCATTCGGGCTTAAGAGGACTTGGACTGATTTCCAATCATCTGTTTGTCTCAATCAGAGAAACCACTGATGGAATATTTCGCTAAACTTTCTGAAAAAAAATTCCTCCACTCAGGATGATGTCCGATTTGATACTGAAAAACATCTCAATCTAAGTTAAGGTGTCATGCTAATTCTCCCTAGCGAATTCGTTGGACCAGAGGTAATTGAAAAACGCATTTCGTCGTCCCTTTGCCGATTTTAGCTCCCTTTACCCTTTCATTCCAATTGTATAAACAATGTAAACCGCGCTATATTTTACGTAATCCTCCCTCACAGCGAATTTACTAAAGAGGAACATATTTGGAGGGATAACAGGGACACCTTTAGTTCAGCTGTGATTTGAAGATTAGTATTAACACAATTTAGGAAAACTATTATCCCAGAGCAAAATTTCCCGCTCAATCCGACACATTTCTCCTGAAAGTTTCGCGTTTTGCGGTTTTTCCATCAAGTGCATTTCGCTGCTTTAAAACCCACTTTAACGCCAGGGCTTTCGTGTGATTTTTTTTTGGTCGTCAACTTCTTTCTTGAACTGTCGCAAATTTGCAAGATTCAAAACCTTAAAGTAGCAGCTTTAAATTGCATAAATTTCATAAGCAATCGATAGAATGCACACAGCGTTGGAGTACCGAGCTTTACCCCCAATAAGTCTGTTAAGTATAAAGCTTCCACTCGAGCAAGAACCCGGCTATAAGCTACACATTGCTAAGTCTAATTAAAAGGGGATTAAAGGGCAATTTGCCTGAAAATTAAGGGATCGTTAATCAATAATTACGGCACGGTTAGTTAACGGTTGGATCAAGGCCAAATGCTCCCTTTCATTTTATATGCAGACGCTGGGAAACTTGGGACTTTGCATATAAACATCGCTCCCTGACGAGGAACAAAAGTTGTAAACAAAGCGTAGAAAGAAGAAACTAGTTAACAACAATTCATATTTTCTCGAAGGAACTCAGAGGACCATCTCCATAGGAAAAAAGCAAGAAATGTAAGGAGCTCATTGAAAAAAAAAGTTTTTGTGCTCCCCTGGTGGAAAGTACGTACTTTCGCCACTGTTTTCGACGGCGAAAGCATTACTTTTACCCATTACAAATTTTCTTCATCCCATGTGGAACGTAATAACTTTCGCCACGCACGCTGACAGCTTGAGTTTGTCACTGACTGTTTTGACATTTTCAAATTTTTTAAGTCGAAGTTCCGCCACTGCTTGACAGTCGCATGCACGCAGTGGCGGGCCTTCGACTTTCGCCTCGCATACCGTTACTATACATTACATACTACATAGTACGCATACGTTACTATACATACATTATTATTTTTTTACCACTAACCTGAGAAATCACCATTATTTACAACATTCCCCATTGCCCACTGCTTCACTCTCGAAGTTCAAGTGACATTTCATCCATTTGCACTCCCACATCATTGTAATAACTTTAACTTTCACTAACTTTTCGCCTTTCCCAGAGCTTTTCTCTGTTTTCGGGAGACCGATAAATTATGACACGGCAGTTTGACAACTAAAAGTAAATCTATAAAATTCGCGGGTTTAAAAGTCCAAACGCCCCCTGGTGGCAACAATTATAACTACACGTTAACTAGTAATTTGACACTTGTTTTGGTGACATCGGTATTTCGTTCTAATCAACTTCCAATCTATCTACTCTATGGTGTCGTGTCTAAGGCAGGGCCTACCTAAGCCTTACTGACGAGCATAGATAAAGATAGGTAGGCCCGGCACACTAATGTGAAACTTTGACTTTTGACCAACATTTTTTTTAAGGGATACAGGTCGATTTTGTGAAAAACTTCAACTCGTTCCAAATGCGTGAAATTCTACATCATTTTATTCAAAAAACAGTTAGGAATACAATGAGCTCATTGAAAAACACTCTAGAGGTTCAGTTTCGAAATAATCCCTATTTTTAACCGTTTTTCGCGGTTACAATCTATAACAATCGATGTTTTCTCTATATACATAAGCATCTTTGTCATAAAAAAACTCAAATAAATCACAACTTTTTGTTCCCTGAACATTATTTTCGGATTAGAACAGGTCAACATCTAGAAGGTTGTCTCTCTAAGTCCTCCAGACAATGTTGTTTATGGCTTTAATTAAACACAGAAGTTAATTTCGAGGAACGTGAGGGTGATAAACATGAGGACTTAAGGAAAGCCTGGGCGTTCCTACTAATGGACCTTAGCTTTCATTGGTTGTTAAACCGAAATTTACTTTTCAACTCATATAAGGCTTATTGGATGTAATAATTCAGGTTTAGTCTCCTGCATGTTACCAATCTGGAATAAAACTTCAGTCACTGGACTGATAAATGCGTTTAAATTTGACCATTAACTAGAGCGGTAAATTGCTGAGTTTGAGGGAGTTTGTGAGAAGTTGTACATATAAATGTTGCCTCCAAATAGTTTGAGAATGTCTATAGTACAAGATGAATTGGTTGGCATAATTTGCATAAAATGTACGGAAAACAGCGTAAAACATGCTACTGCTGAAACTAGCACATAATAAACTTCTTAACATATGTGGACATTTATTGTTTCTTGCTCAAAAGACGTTGCCTGCAACAGAACTTCGATTTATTCAAATTCCTAATAGCAACAAAACCAATTACAATAAGGTAAGCACCTGTAAGTCGCGTTCCAGAGTTTCCAGGAAAGGATCTTTGGAGCTTTCGCGAGAAGTTCGGTGGAAACCGTGACCAAACTTCGCAACTAAATTTTAATTATGCCTAGAAATATTCAAATGAATTACCAACTTTTTACTGGCTGAAAAATCGCTTCATATCCAGCAGGTTTTTTTGGGCCTGCTGGTAAATTTTGCCTTCCGGCAAAACCAGCGGCTCGAATTTCAGCAATTCGATGCATTCTTCCAAATGAATTTTCGATTTCTAACAAAAAACATTTTTCGCACTATTCAACTCCGAATTGTTTAGCAGTTAAACTACCTGCAGTGTGGAGTGGGCTCGCTTCCGATCTAAACCCATGCTCGACATTCTTCTGGCCAGTTCCGCGAGACAAGCATGCAACTGGAACAAAACCGTGCCTCTAACGCGTTTTTCACCTAAAAATTCATAGTTCATGGTCAAGAAGATTCATTGAATATCACACATTTATCATAAAACTCGCATACTTGGGATCATAATTTCAGTTAGTTCGGCCAATTCCGTGCAAAACATCCTGCGCAAATCTAACTCCATATCAGACAGGCCCTTTTGATCCAAAGAACCTACTAGTTGAATCAACTGTAGCTTCGCTTCGCTCAAGTAGCAGCTTTTTGGGGGCAAAATTCTCCCCAACTTCTTTATGAAGCTCCTGTGAGCTTCAACATTGCGATCGTCCAGCTGCAAGAGTTCAGTTTCTATTTTATTCAGCAGTACAGAAACCAAAAGGTTGGAAACTGAGCTGGTGCACTTGTTACAAGCCCACTTGCTTGAGTCGTTTATGTCCAAAAAACCAGCGGGAAGAAGACAGCCAGAGCAGTCGCTGAAAAAATAAAAAAAATTCAGTTTACGTCCTGGAAACTCAACTGCACAAGCGGACGCAATAAAGTGAACTGAAAGTCCCAAAGTTTTTGCACTTTTCTGCCTCAAAACGACTATAAACCAACACAATTAAACGTTACCCATTTTGGCATCTAACCGCGCTGAAATAAGTGCCAAATTCACTTGGATCTAAACATCGAGGGCACGAGCACCAAAAGTATTTGGTTTCGTATAGGAAAGCCCTTCGTCTTGCAGTGTTCCATAGCGGATCCGCATAACAAATGCTTAAATGCTCCCCTTTCTTTATGGGAACGCCTAAAGGGGAATGGAACATTTATACCAAGAACCCCAAAGAGCAACTTCTGGTTACACCTACAGGGTGTCAACAAATGTGCAACACTTTTCTTATACAAATAAGTTTTGTGGACCAGTATGTTTCAGTTCAGTTTGCAAATTATTCGAGTATGTTAAGTGCAAGTTTTCAAAGCTTTGAAGTGACAAACTGGTTGTTAGAGCTGCCCAAGAAATATTTTAGGAAAAAGCCACGAAAAACTGGGCTTTGTGACATCTTATCAGTACCAGAAACGATGAGAATCTCTCCAGCTTCTGTAAAACTCTTCGTACAATTAGATCGGCAATTGTGCTCCAACATGGAAGATTTCTCGAAAATTGCCAGATATGGAGGTTCGGATAATGGAACTTCGTGGGAGTTTACCTAAAAATATTTTATAATTTATAATTGGGCACGGGGCAAAACATGTTACCATTATGACGCCAATGATTTTCATAATTTCCTCCATAGTGAAAGAGTCCAACTTGAAAAATGTCTGTAGCACTTCAGTGGCCATTGCCTGTTCATTCCGGTAGGACGACATCGCTTGCCTCTGCTCACAATGCGATTCCAAGCCAATCAATTTGCTCCACACCAAAGAGTTGTGTTGTTTCTGATACAAACATCTCAGCACCGTTACCCATTGATACAGGGGGTTTATGTCGCCGAAATTCTCAATGGAAATCTGCGGAAATTTCCCTTTAGTGAGGATGATTGAAAGATGAAAAAGCGCGTTTCACTTTTTGCCCACTTTGTTTTGTTAAGTAGCATTCAGGTAAATGAGCGAGATTTTTCTCACACTTGGAAGAACACATTGGCCATCCGCATTTGCTGCATGTTTTGTAGTTTTCTCTAGAGATTTCCTGATGGCATCCCAAGCAAACGGGAACCGTTACTTGCGAAGGGCCTTTTGAAGTTAAAGTTATTTTAAGATTTGTACCTACTTTTGAAGAAGAAGTCAATACCCACCAACAATCAGCGGGGTTTCCTTGAGGATAACTTCATTTCTATTCAAGTCTCTGATTACAGACAAAAACCGACCAACTGTCCCATCAGATAACAGCTGAAACAGTTTTTAGGTCAAAACTTTGTGACTATCCAGAACTAGAGATACCTTGAAGGGGTGGCAACTTTTCCTATGCCGTTTCCAGTCGGTCATTTGATGTTCTTTGCAACAGTAGAATATCTGCTGGCATTTTCCACATTTCTGATCAGTATTCTTCCGGCACACTTTGCACTGATTTCCTGCGTTCATTTTGCAATTCTTCAAACCGATGATGTTAAATTATCGTGGAGCGTTATGAATTCACTGCAGAGCAACTATTCAAATGTGCCACTTTACGGATAAAACCTCAATCAAAACTAGGCTTAAAGAACACGGAAAACAATTAAATATAGATCAAGAGACCTATTTTTAAATAAGCCGGTTTGAGGTTTCAGGTATGTACGAATAGGCTCGGTGGACACATTGATTAATTATTGTTTTAAAATATTACATAACGTAAATTTTTGATTGATGGAAGCTCATAGTCGATAAATCTGAGTCTTCTTTATTCGGGCATCGATGAAAAAATGGTCAGCTTTGGGTTTCAAATACCAATGAGTAAAACGCAAATAAAACACATAGATTGTATCCATTTATATTGGACAAACACATTCTGTCAAATTACAACACACTAAGTAAGCAAGACAATTATTACTTTTTACAACAAACTTCTATAATGATTAAAAACAAATTAATTCAATCTCCGCAGTTTACCTAGTGGCGTAGCAAATGTCCTAAATTTCACGTAGAAAATATAAGCGGACAGGAATGGTCGCAAATCAGAAATTAAATAAAAAACACTCGAACTAGACAGATTAGAAGAAGAAAATATATGCGATTATCTGAAATTCCCTTCCGCAAATTGTTTTTTTTTATTTAGTTGAATGTAGGTATTCCTGAATAACAAAAAAATTACCATAATATTTACGAAAGTAAACCTCGTTATCATCGTATCTACTCAAATTGAACAACAAATGTTAATATCTATATTTTAAATGATTTTAAAGCGAAAATCTAGAAGCGCACGTGTTATGTATACCTAATTTCCCGTAGACATGAAAATTTATAGTCAGTTCCAGAATCTTATATGAGATGCTCAATTAGAAATGAAAATCGACGCCCGAATTCACAGTCCGCTCTCGAAGAACTACGATTAAAAAACCTCTTGCCTTAACGAGCCAGTTGGAATGATCTAACTGAACAGATCGGATACAAATAATACTGAAATTACTAATATAGAGCCAAGCCGAAAAAAATGTTGAAAAAACCTTGTTGGGTTTATCTGGATCAGATCGAATTGGCACCGATTTGGCTGTTTCTAACCGTCTCTAGTATAAAACCAATGGGCAACTCTAGATTTTCCAACTGATCCTAAGAGAACATTTCCAGAGATGGTTAACCAGAAAAACTAACTTACAATACTAATGATAATATAAAATAAACCACAACTTAAGCCGATTTATCATTACTTGGGCCCGATACACTCTTGAGGTTCCTCGACTTCCTAAGTTTGCCTTGTCCAGACACATGGTATGGACTGCTGGAACTAAAACGCCTGTGCTGACTTATAACAGAAAATTTATGGGTAAGAAAGGAGGAGGCATTCAACATGCAGAAGAAGTCATGAAAAAACATGCATGAGCAAGCACAAGCCCACTTACACAAGCTAGACAGACATGAGACATTCAGAAAATGTACCAATAAATTTTAAAAATATGACAAAAATTGTATAATTACCTGCGATTGGCGCGTATTTTTCGGAATCGGGATACCTTTCTCGGGCAGGCTAAAGTGTGTGATACAGGCATTGTGCAAATTGGGTCCGAACAGATGCTGTCATGCACACAACATTAATATTCACATTAAGCAAAACACATCAAACTCTACTAATCTTTTACCAAAACATGGCCAAGTAATGTTCAAGAGATTTTCCAGAACAACTGATTTTTTTGGCATCTGAATAATTTCTGGTACGTTTGCATCTTCCATGCAATGCACTTAAGCAACTGCTTTGAATTTAACTCCAATCATTCTTAGAAGTTTAAAGTTAATAAAATTAGTAACACAGAAAGAGTGGTGGAAGCAATAAAAATAGAGAGATTTTCAATTAAATATACAACATAAACACCTTGCTTTTAAATGCCAAGCAAATAATATAATAATAAATAAAGAGTAAAAACAAAAGCCAATGCATACAACCACCATTATTATGCTGCTGGAAAATGCACATGTGCCATAAACCCTTGAACCTACAAAACCCTGTCCTACTGACCTGTACGTCGCCGTCAGAGGTGGAATACTGCAACAGCCGTGACCGATGGCTGGACGGTTTCTAACAACGCCTGATGAGATTCTTGGAAGACCTGACCTTCTTCTGGTTTTAGTAGTCCATTCCTTGTTGAAGTCCTCCGCCTGCTCCTGAAATATTAAACAAGTACATTGAGAGTCTGTTGACCAAGCTACGGATGTTCAACTACCTCATCCAAGTTGATAAAGTCCTCACGTTCTTCGCGATCTCCAGTGTGCAAGTTCTGCTCTTTCTCAATGATATGGGCTCTATCGCCAATATGATGCCCAATCTCCATCTTTTTCGTGCCAGAAACGGAATCCGTGACTGTTCTTTGGGTCTCCTTAATGCCGCCAGGGGCGACTTTCGTGCTCGACGTCTCTTTGTACACCTAAGCAATACAGCATAGATTTAATTAAGGTTGTGGTTTTGCAAAGTCGTGCTTACTTGTGGTCTACCGTCCGGGCCAGAGGTCATGCTGATAACAGTGCTCGAACTGCTAAAGTTACAGTTTCCAGGCATGGGAGATCCTAAGGCGCCCATAGAACCATTGAGCATTCGCCCGAAACTGGGCATCATCGGCATACCAAAGGAGGGCATCATGCCATGCATTCCGCTTCGGGAAGATCCAAAGCCTCGGAAAATATTGTCCATGGAAAAAGGATGATGATGTAGCATGCTGGACATCATGTGATCTACATTGGACATGTGGCGTATAGCCGATCTGAAATTGAAAATTAATTTGCTTTTCAACATCGTTGAAAATGAATGGAATGCAACGATATCTGACGTGCACTTTCAGATCCGAAATCATCGAAAATTTTTGGAAATTTCTTCAATTTCACACAGTTATACGCGAATCACAATACGCTTTAAACATTTTTTCGGTAACAATAAATAAGGCCACCTCCATCTCAATTCTTACGACTGAGCCAGGAGGCTCTCACGCCTTCGCATGTTAATAATAACTCTGCTCGAAAACTACCGCGTTTTTATTAGATTTTCAGATTGCACACATAATAACTTACTAAATGAAATGGGAAATAACGAAAAATGAAGAAACATTCACTAGTTGTTTGAAGAAAATGTTTATCAACAGACTGAGTATATATTAAGCAACGTGGTTTATCTCTTACCCAAAAATAAAGTCGTCGTCCATGCCACCCAATATCGAACCAAACATTTATCTAGATTTTCACTTTTCAGGAATGTTCACACAGTTTCTTCGAAACAGTTCAA